>NC_064921.1:302491211-302791211 GCF_023897955.1 Schistocerca gregaria
CTAAGGTGACAGAAAATACGGTGGGACTAAATCAGAAAAAACCCAATTTTTTTCTGTTGTGTCATCTCTTTTTTTTTTGTAACATTATTCCTCTTTGAAACTGAGGACATTTGTGAGTATAAGGTAGAAGAGTACTTAAATTACTGAATACACTAGTTCTATTTTTACAAATTCAGAATGGTTTCACATCTCACACAGTAACAGTGAATTATGCATATTTTATAAATAAGTCTGTTGACTTTCCATATTTCAGGTTCTTATTTCCGATAAGTATTTTGGAGTGGAATCACCAATATCAGAGTTTTCAAAGTTCAGATGAGGCTTTCAGTTATTATTTGGTGAACCAGTTATACCTGTATATTATGAGAATCTGCTTCACTAGTGGCCTAGGGCTAAATTTGCTAACTTGTTTGGTTTACATTGCATGAAAAGGATGTTTACTTAGATGTTTTTATACTTACATTTGCTGATGATACATTTGCAATGAAAACCAAGCTGCTTAGAGCAATTTTTCCGTGGACCACCAGTGAATTAGTGTCTCAGATTATACAGATGCGACTGCATCACTATATACCATACTTTATTCAAGCTCCTTTAGATATGTAAGAAACTGGTATTTAACATCAACTGAGTTCTACTGTGGTGGTTTGGTACCTGCACTGTTAGATAATGTGTCTGTGTACAAAATTAAATGGCCGACTAGGCATGAACTGCATGAGGCGTTGAGCCGTTCAGAGATGTTCTTACAGAGTTTAAAGAAGCTTTGGTGCAAGTCATGGTCTGTTATTGTAAGACTACATCTCTTTCTTTTGGAAATGATTTAGCGGACGAGAAATCGATGTCATGTTGGAAATTACTGTTACTTAGTAATTTATTCTCTATTGAATATTGTAACTCTTAGGCACTAGGAATTAGTCAGTTCTTCTGAGCAGTTTTCACTATTGCAAATGTGTCGGCTCTGCATTGAAGAATTTACCTCTTTAAAGGTAGAGCATGACTCTGCTCTTAATTTTTGATATAAAAGGCACAAATTCACTAGATACTCCAGTTGAAAAGTACATGTAATAACAATATTGCTTCAAGTTGTTGACACTTGATGGTACTGAGCTTGTCAATTCCTCTAAATATTACTGGAAGAACATTGGTGTTATTGCAAACCTGAAGGGGATTTATTTGTAATATAAGAGACCAAATGCTATGTTGACCACAGCTGCAGTGTGAATCACATCTTAAGGCAGCCCAGTTTTTTTTTTTTTTTTTTTTAACCATTCAGCTTATCTCCTCCTACTAACCCCAGCCAATAAGATTTAATCTTTCCTGAATGTCATACTGCATTGCTGAATGGCAATAGGGACACACTTCCAGACTGTGATTAGGCCATACATTAGTGAAGATTCAATTTTATTTACAGTTGTCCACAATGCCCCCTCTTCCTTCCTCTCTTTCGCTGTCCGTCACAGATGATGTGGTCAGGTGTCGATGTAACTTCGTACATGAACATACCATTAGTAGGTATGTAAATGATTGCAGCTTTAGAGTTGCAATTCTGTCTGACAGGTAATACAACCACCAGAGTGCATTAGTGTTGTTTGTGTTGTTACCAGGCATGGTATGGTATATAAGGGTTATGAACAGTCAGATGTTGTGTGATCACTGTGAAGGGCACAGAGATGACACATACCTGTGCGATATAGTGTGAGCACCAGACAGTTTGAAAGGGGCTTCATTACAGGTTTCCGTTTGCCAGGTGATTGAATCATGCTATATCCAGATTAATGGAGCATTCGGATGTGACAATGGTATGGTGATGATGGACTGCATAGAAACATGAGGGCAGGTGTACTCACTATCAAGATTTTGCTCAACTGTGTCTGACAGCAAAAAGAGACAATATTTCTTGATAGCATGGTGACTACCGAACAGTACGTGAAGGTTTTGGAAGGTGATTTTGTCCAAAGTGACACTGATTTCAACAAGATGTTGTTAATGCAAAATGGAGCTGGCCCCACTGAAGCAGAAGAATGTTTTGATGTCCTGGAGAAGCACTTTGGGCACCGCATTCTAGCTCCGGGGTACCCAGAGGCCACTGGCCTGGCCCTCAATTGACTGCCATATTCTCCAGCTCTGAACACATGTGACTCCGTTTGTGGGGCTATATTAATGGCAAAGTGCACAGGAATAACCCCAAAACCATCGCTCAACTGAAAACAGCCATTCAGGAGGTCATGAACAGCATCGATGCTCCGATACTGTTCATGCAGAATTTTACTTTTCATCTGCGCCACATCATCGCCAATGATGGCATGCATATAACCTAAATCTGAATATGTGTAGTGACATTAACATGTTGAATAAAGTGTGTGTGCACGCCGTCGTTTGTAACTGATTTACCCTTTTTTTTCATATATTTCAATAATTGTCACCCTGTATGAAGTGTGAACCTATGGTTGGATTTAAAAATTGTCATAATGGTGCATATGGCTGTAGTTTCTGTGGTCTAATGATATTTGTGTACTTAGTTGTGCTTTCAGTGGCCAAGTGTGGAGCAACTGGTCCTTGTCTGCAGTTTCAACGTTTTTATTTTCAGTGGAAACAGTTGAACTCCTCATGTAATTTAGATAGTTTTCATGCAGTCTAAGCAAACAACACTGTTGCTGTCAAGTGATATGAGCTACTTCTGTGAGAGCTAGCATGTGCATTCGTCAGTCTGCAGAATTTTGAATGATTGTATGACTTGTAACACTTCTTCCACTGTGAAATCTAAAAGCTTTAATGAATCACATTGAACTTGGTCATATGGTGAGATGCAAATGTCTGCAACCCAAATAAATGTTTTGGCTTGTGCTTCGGTGTTATGTTATCAGATGTAAACTATGACTGATCGCATAGCTTTTGGTATTGTTGAAATTTCAGAAGGCTGACACTATAAGAATTCTTTGACTGTTGTAAGTTCCTCAAATGACATGGTGACAACATCTTTCCAGAATAATAATTATTAATGTCGTGTGACTAGGGCCTCCTGACGGGTAGACCATTCGCCTAGTGCAAGTCTTTCGATTTGATGACACTTCGGCTACTTGTGCGTTGATGGGGATGAAATGATGATGATTAGGACAAAACAACACCCAGTCCCTGAGCAGAGAAAATCTCTGGCTCAGCCGGGAATCGGACCCGGGCCCTTAGGATTGACATTCTGTCGCGCTGACCACTCAGCTAGCGGGGGCGGACATCTTTCCATACAAACAAAGTATACAACTGGGGTATTTTGGACTTAATCCAGCTGATAAACAAAGCTTGCTTGTACTTGATGTCTGATACCTTGCATGTGGCCTAATGTTGATGGAGGCAGTGAACATATGTATCCCAGTCTTCACTTCATGTTAATAAATGACTGGAATGATGCTGGGTGGGCTTGCCAAAATTTGCTGGTGTTTCAGCGATTGAGATGGCTGTCTGTGCTATTGGTAAAGTGAGTTTGTTTACTCTGTCTACTGATCCAATAGCTTTAATAAGGCTTGTCCCATAGCTTGAAGGTTGTACCCTCAAGGACATCATTGCTACTTTTCTGGCCATTGTGTATTCACTGACACATACAGAGTGCTATTACAGTAGATAATCACAAAATAATCATTTGCTATTCCTTCACATAGCTGTTGGTCATAACTTTAATGTGTGACTGTCCAATGAGAGAATTATCAGTAATCAGAAAGAAATGCCAAGTCCTTAAAAAACTACACCATCAAACAGTAACCTTCTGTATGCTTTCAGAAATCGAATTGATTTCTAGCAAAAGTGAACTGTGCAGTTTGCTGAGTCAGAGATGCAAAGAGATCAAAATATGAAGTAAAGTGTCACTGTCTCATGCTGTGCTATCTACTGTTGTGGATATCAGTTTCCATC
Source organism: Schistocerca gregaria (assembly GCF_023897955.1). Taxonomy (NCBI): domain Eukaryota; kingdom Metazoa; phylum Arthropoda; class Insecta; order Orthoptera; family Acrididae; genus Schistocerca; species Schistocerca gregaria. The sequence goes on from NC_064921.1 coordinate 302,495,112, forward strand.
CATGTCATGTGAGTGATCGGGCTGTGCTACTTCATGAAGTTAAGAGTATCCATGTTCACTTTACCATGCTGTATATTGTGGTCACCCATCTCTGATACAAGCTCCGCACTCTTCTTTGGGGCATGATACTAAAAGGATTTGTGTGTTTTTGTTTATTTGTTTTCTCATGCCATCAAAACAACTCTGTACATTTCAGTTGCTCAGGAGTGTGCTTCCACATGTAAAAATTAAATTGTGTTGTCACTCCTTACAAAGTGGTAACTTGAAAGTATGAAACATTGGACAGCTTTAAAAGTTGCATACTGTATAACTTGCTACTGGAACAGCTTAAACACAGAAAATTGTTTGCAGATGCTTGTACACAAACAGTTATTATGATCTACATAGTATCACAGAATCCAATAGCAACTGAGTAGACAATTTCTTGATGCTTTCCACCAGAATAATAAGAGGAGGGCACTCACAGTGAATTACATACCATTCACTCAAATGCTTTGTTCTCAGTAAATTTTTATTTCCTAACACATTATTGCCCAAACGTGGATTAAATCAGAATTGTGAGGAGGATTTTCAAGAGGTGTCCAACGTAATTCATGGAGTTGTCAGTCATTATAACTGCTGCTTCTCATTTGTCATGGAAAAAATGAAATATTATGAATCAGTTGCTGACCTTGGTTGTTGAAGTAAACAGCTTTCATTTTACCAACAGCTTTCAATAATGTGTCAAATTCCTTGTTTTTCTATAAGGAAGGAATTCAGTGATGATGATGATGATGATGATGATGATGATGACGAGGAATTCAATGAGCTGTGCACCTTTTGAATCACAAAAGCCTGTCACTACCACTTTCTCTACTAACAGGAGATTTCTAGTCTTAAGGGAACTGTCTCTTCTTTTCCTCAGCTTCATACCCTAGTTTTCTGACATGTAGTGATAAATCCATGCCTCATTGCAGCCAGAATTTGTAGTTTCCTTCACTACAAAGATGTGTCACTGTCTCCTTGTTATCTGAGAATAACATGAACATTTCATATAGTTAAGCCAATGTCTGAAGTCTGTACTAATCCATAATAATCAAACACAATCCTTAGTCACACTTATTTGGATTAATATAGTACGCCCTTGATGTAGCTATTGTTTACTGAGAATTTTTTGGTATGTCCTAATAAAGTTGTGTAAAAGAGAAGTTATTTTTGGAGTGATGATAGTGGGTACAAGGACTGGACAGAACGATGTGTACGCACTTTTAATGCCATGGAAAGCCACCTTTATCACCCACAGTAACCTTAAACCTAGTGGAATTTGGTATTTATAAACCTGAACAAAGGTCATGCGATTTTACAGCATTCGCTGCAAAGGAAACATTTTAATTCCTTAAGAAATGTTAGATGAGAGGAATAAGTCCTTAATTTCACTACTGTAGCCACAGTAGCTTAATAACACACTTACCTGGTGGTTGTTGTGACCAAGGGAAATGTCATTTCATTTTAATATTTTTAAACCACTCAACAACATTTCTGTGTCAGCTGGTGCTTAGTCATCTGAAAAAATGCTGTTCCCATTTGGAACAATGCATTTGATTAAAAAGTCATCAAAAACCGCGAAAGACTGTACCAGTTACCTTTCCTTCCATTGTGACTATGTATCCACCGAAAATCACTGTATGTCAGGCCAAATCACTATCAAACTCCCACCTTGTTCTGCCATCTTAAGAAGACTTCCAGATTTTGTAATTAATGTACAGCTACATCTATATCTATACTCTGCAAAGCACCATGAGGTGCATGGCAGAAGGCACATCCCATCCACCAGTTATTAGGGTTTCTTCTTGTTCCAGTCACACATGGAGCGTGGGAAGAACGATTGTTTGAATGCCTCAGTGCATGCAGTAATTATTCTAACTTTATCCTCGTGATCCCTGTGTGAGCGATATGTAGGGGGCTGTAGAATATCCCTAGAGTAATCATTTAAAGCTGGTTCTTGAAACTTTGTTAATAGACTTTCTCAAGATAGTTTACATCTGTCTTAGAGTCTGCCATTTCAATTCCTTCAGTATCTCTGTGACTCTCCCATGGATTAAACATACCTGTGACCATTCGTGCTGCCCTTCTCTGTATATGTTCCATATCCCCTGCTAACCTTATCCGTTAGGGGTCCCACACACTTGAGCAATATTCTAGGATGGGTCGCATGAGTAATTTGTAAGCAATCTCTTTCATAGACTGTTGCTCTTCCCCAGTATTCTACCAATAAACTGAAGTCTACCACCCGCTTTGTCTATGACTGTACCTATGTGATCACTCCATTTCATATCCCTACAATGTGTCGCACCCAGGTACTTACATGAGTTGGCCAGCAGTGTCTCATTAATATAATAGCCATAAGATACTATGTTTTTTTTTCATTTTGTGAAGTGCTAAATTTTACATTTCTGAACATTTAGAGCAAGTTGCCAATCTCTGCATCATGTTGAATTCTTATCAAGATCTGTCTGAATATTTATGCAGCTTTTCTTAGATATAGATAACTGCATCATCTGCAAAAAGCCTGACTTTACTATTGATATTGTCTGCAAGTTTATTAATAAACAACATGAACAGCATGGGTCCTAACACACTTCCCTGGGTTACTTCTACATTTGACGAAGACTCTCCATCCAAGATGCTGTGTTCTTGCTACCAAAAAGTCCTTAATCCGGTCACAAATTTCACTGAGTACCTCATATGATCGTACTTTCAACAATAAGCATAGGTGTGATACTGAGTCAAATGCTTTGTGGAAATCAAGAACTATTGCATCTACTTGGGTACCTTGATGCAAAGCTTTCAGTATGTCACGCGAGAAAAGTGCAAGTTGGGTATCACATGATCGATGTTGTCAAAAAACATGCTGGTTGGCATTGAGGAGGTAGTTCTGTTCAAGATTGTGTTCTTCATAAACAAACATGTTTGTATTAGGGAACAGATATGTAAACAAGTTAACAATTAGTAACATAAAATTTTTAAAAACATTATCAGCGATCTTTTAAAATTAAAATTTGAAGATTAAAAACAGTCTTGATCGCAACTTTTTATTTTTATTGGAGTGACTGGTTTCGATTGGAATAACTGCTCCAGCGTCTAAGGTCGGTACAACTTGCTTCATGGAGTTCACCCAGCATTGTGGAGTCTGAAGATGGTTCTTAAATAGAATCGAAACCAGTCACTCCAATGAAAATACAAAGTTGTGATCAAGACTGCTTTTAATCTATAAATGAGTAACAACCTAAAATTAGAACCAGGCAACTACAAGAAAGGTTTACTTCAGTCAGTGATTGATATTTAGAGCTCCTTGCACCACTGAAGCTGCTGCTTTTCATTACTTCAGTTTACAAAAACTTTTCATTACTTCAGTTTACAAAAGTCTGACAACAGCATTTCTACTCTCAAAAGTTTGTTTATACAGTTTCCCTTGCATTGCTTTCTTTGGCACTGAGTTCACAAGACTATTATTAAATTAAATAGTCATTTTTGTTCTAATGATCATTTACTCTTTACTACCCTTTCACCTTCATCAGTAAATTTTATTTTCTTCCACTCATGTGGATGGTTTCCTGTGAACAACGTACCTTGTCATGAGAATAGAAACACCTGTTCTATGTACCCTGGCTCATTTGCACCTACTGCCCACATACAGCAACTGTGATGTTGGGGACAGTTTGTGGTTTTTGTAAGATTGTAATCTTCATTGTGATGATAGATTGTCTCATTACTACAACAGTCATGGGCACATTGATGAACCAGAGCACTTCCAGGAATGTTTAAGTGCAATGGCAAACCAAAAGACAATATTAGTACATTGAAAGTAAGTCAAGATCACATGATGGTGTTGACAGTATTGTCTTGTACATTTAACTTTCTGACAACTGTGGATATTTAGGATGATGTTAGTTGAACTGCTCTTTTAGATAGCCAAAAATTAAATTGTTTCCTCAAATAAATAAATAAATAAATAATGACCATATGTTTTATTTCAGATCTCTACCTGCTGAACTGGAAATCAGAAAGTTGCCTCCTCAAGCTTTATTTCGTCTTGTTCAGATACTCGAATATGGCGAAGCATGGAAGCAGCTCATGGCCATTATTCCTAAAACTGGATCTGATCCATCTGAGATGAAATACAAAGTGGAACATGTAAAGTGAGTAATTTATTGCACAGCAAATGGTATAACTGATTCATCTATTTAAGTCTTTTTATTGTGGAAAGGAGATGACTGGAAGTTCAGGAATTTCAATCTCTTTGCAAGGATTCTTCATGTACACTTCCATATAGGAAAGCATTTATTTATATCAGTTTTATTTTCAATTTTATTAAAAACATTATAGAAACTTTGTAAATCAGAGAGTTCAGTGAAATAACAACAGATATTTGTTCATGTTCCATGAACTCCTTGCTTCAGAAAAGAAAACTAATATGGTATCATAAAGTCAAGGTGTTTTTTGAAAACCTTCAGTATTTCTTTTTTTGTTACCTCCTGTTCTCTTATTATTGGTCCAAGTTCATCTATTTGCTTGTCTTTGTTTTTCTTATTATTACATCGTACGGGTGCCGTTGTTAATCAGCCTCATTTCTTTAATGCCACCAAGGCAGTTGTAATCTTAGTACTATTTTATGTCAGTAATTGTTTTGAGGATATGAGATTACTCTTTGTTTTCAGTCTGCTGTGTGTCAGCATAGAGTTCTTACACATGAATCCCCTATCCCCTTTTCTTTATTGCTTACCTCTCAATGCCTTGCTCAGTCAGAAGTTGCAGGTAAGGAATCTAACGATTATGGACATGCTTTTTGGCAGTTAGTACTGAGCCGCCGCTTTCTTGTTTACCGTTCCTCTCTCCCTCCCTCCCTCCCTCCCTCTATGTCTATTTATTTCGTGCTAGGTATGCATTTCTACTTTACTTTGTTTCTGATATTACTGTCCTTTGACACTCTACAGTGTCTTATGTCAGTACTGTTGTAAGATTATTTTACACTGAAGTAACAAAAAATCATGGGAGACATCCTAATGTTGTGTCAACCTTCTTTGCCTGATGTAGTGCAGGAACTCAATGTGGTGTTGACTCATCAAGTCGTTGGAAGTCCCCTGCATAAATATTGAGCCATGATGCCACTATAGCCATCCATAACTGGGACAGTATTACCGGTCCAGGAGCTCATGCACAAACTGACCTCTCAATTATGTGCCATAAATGATTCTTGGCGTGATTTATGTTAGTCGATCAGGGTGGCCAAGTCATCCACTTGAATTGTCCAGAATGTTCTTCAAACCAGCCGCTAACAATTGTGGCATGGTAACATGATGCATTGTCATCCATAAAAATTCCATTGTTGTTTGGGAATATGGTCCATGAATGGCTGCAGAAGGTCTCAAGGTAGACTAACATAACAATTTCCAGTCAGTAGTCAGTTCATTTGTACTAGAGGATGTAGTCCATTCCATGTAAACACAGCCCACACCATTATGGAGCCGCCACCAGCTTGCACAGTGCCTTGTTGACAGATTTGGTCCATGGCTTCATGGGGTCTTCATTAAACTTGAACCCAGCCATCAGCTCTTTCCTAATGAAATTGGTGCTCATCTGACCAGGCCATGCTTATCCAGTCATCTAGAGTCCAACTGATATGGTCACAAGCCCAGGAGAGGCACTGCAGGCAATATCGTGCAGTTAGCAAAGGCACTCACATCATTCGTCTTCTACCATAGCCAATAACGCCAAAGTGCCAAAGAAACTGGTAGGCATGCATATTCAAATAGAGAGATAATGTAAACAGCAGAATACAGGGGTGCATTCGGCAGTGCCTATATAAGACAAGTGTCTGGCGCAGTTGTTAGATCAATTACTGCTGCTACAACGGCTGGTTATCAAGATTTAGATGAGTTTGAGTGTGGTGCTATAGTTGGTGCACCAGCGATGGGACACAGCATCTCTGATAGGAAGTGGGGATTTTCCCTTACAAACATTTCACAAGTGTACCGTGAATATCAGAAATCGGGTAAAACATAAAATCTTAGACATTGCTATAGCCTGAAAATGATCCTGCAAGAATGGGACCAATGACAACTGAAGAGAATCGTTCAACATGACAGAAATAAAACCCTTTCACAAACTGCTGCAGATTTCAATGCTGGACCATCAACAAATGTCATGCTGGACCATCAACAAATGTCAGCATGTGTACCATTCAACGAAACATCCTCGATATGGGCTCTCAAAGATGAAAGTCCACTCGTATATCCTTGATGACTGCACAGCACAAAGATTTATGCCACACCTGATCCTGTCATTACCGACATTGGACTGTGGATGACTGGAAACACATTGCCTTGTTGGACAACTCCCATTTCAAATTGTATCGAGTGAATGAATGTATACAGGTATGCAGACAACTTCATGAACCCATGGATCCTGCACGTCAGCAGGGAACTGTTCAGGCTCGTGGAGGCTCTGTAAAGGTGGGGGCACGTGCAGTTGCAGTGATACGGGGCCCCATAACATGCCTAGATATGACTCCGACAGGTGACACATATGTAAACATCTTGTCTGATCACCTACATCCATTCAGGTCAATTGTGCATTTTGATGGACTTGAGCAATACCAGCAGGACGAAGCAACACCCCACACATCCAGAATGGCTCCAGAAACACTCATCTGAGTTTAAACACTTTTGCTGGCCACCAAACTCCCCAGACATGAACATTATTGACCATATGTGGGATGCCTTGCAAAGTGCTATTCAGAAGAGAACTCCACTCACTCGTACTCTTATGATTTATGGACAGCCCTGCAGGATTTGTGGTGTCAGTTCCCTCCAGCACTACTGCAGGCATTAACCGAGTCAACGCCACATCATGTTGCAGCATTTCTGTGTGCTCAAGTGGGTGTTGCACGACACTAAGGAGGTGTACCAGTTTCTTTGGCTCTTCAATGTATACATTATATGACTACCATTTTGTGGTAAAGTCTGTTAATCCATGTCATGTGCCTATAATTTTCACATGAATCACCTTGTACAAATGACAGCTCTGCCAATGCACTGCTCTTTTATACCTTGTGTACACGACACCACCACTGTCTGTATACTTGTGTATTGCTGCCTAATGTGTTGGCAATTTTACCCACTGATTCAGTAGGTGTAAGTTCGCTAAAATTATGAGACAGTCTGGCTGGCCAGTGCCAATAGATACTTACAAAAGTACCAGAAAACACACTATCTTTTGGATGTGTTAGTTTCTTCCTCTGGGAGGAAAAAGAGAAGGATTGGGAAAATGTAGGAGGAAGAGATATCAGAGAGAGTAGGAGGTCAAAGCAAGTATCTTGTCACACACTGTGCCAGCTTCAATCCGGTGATTGAGGACAGAGTGAGAAATAAAGATGGAATAAAAGGATGAAAAATGAAATTAATAGGGCAAGTAAGAACTAAGAAGAAAATGTGACTTGTGTGGTGGAGGTGAGAAAAAAGGCGAAGAAGCAACAAGCAGTAAAGAAAATAATTAAATAAGACATAATAAATAAAAATAATGTGATCATAATTATTAAAAACAATGGACGGGGATTATATGTTAGTATGTTGGTTGGTTGGTTGTTTGGGGAAGGAGACCAGACAGCGTGGTCATCGGTCTCATCGGATTAGGGAAGGATGGGGAAGGAAGTCGGCCATGCCCTTTTAGAGGAACCATCCCAGCATTTGCCTGGAGTGATTTAGGGAAATCACGGAAAACCTAAATCAGGATGGCCGGACGTGGGATTGAACCGTCGTCCTCCCGAATGCGAGTCCAGTGTCTAACCACTGCGCCACCTCGCTCGGTTGTTAGTATGTTAACGGAGGTTAACTTGAGGAGGATTTCGGGATAAAAGGATATGTTGCAGGGCAAGCTCCCATCTCCTCTTGCTTGCAGCCAGAGGTAAAAATATGACTATGAAGTCTTTCGCGATGGAGTCCTTGCATAAAAAGTTCTCAGTTTACTTGCTGCGTCAAATTTGGATAAAATCCCGAGCTTTCAATGACTATCTCCATCATCTTCGTCAGGGGTAAAACTGACAGTTTTACCTCTGACAAAGATGATGGAAGTAGTCATCGAAAGCTTGGGATTTTATCCAAATTTGCGCAGCAAGTAAACCTAAAACTTTTTATGCAGAGGTAAAAATATGTTTTTATAGGGCTGTGGTGTTTTGATTATTATGGCTGTTTTTTTTTTTTTTTCCATAATAGACATCGGTTTTTTTCATAATAGGCATCGTTTTTTTTCAGAATAGGCATTTGGTGATACATACCTTGCAGTCAGCATGTTGTTACACAACAGGATAGAGGCAATAATAGTAAATGTGACTTTGCTTATTTCCTGTTGTTCCATAGGGCAGCAGTAAAGACCTTCCATCTGGTTCTGTTGGCAGCCAAACATTTCATTTCACTCCATGTTTTACCAGCTTTCAGAGCGTCTTCTTCCACCATTAATTTCCATATATTTTTAGGGCGGGCACATCTTAGTGTTCCTTGGGTGTTCCAATCCAGTGCTGCCTTTTCAACAGCTCCTTGTTGTTTGCGTATTGTGAGACCAATCATCCTCCATTTTTTTTCCTTTATTTGTTCACAGATAGATTGCTGGTTCGTCATCTCCCACAATTCATCATTTGATATAACATCTGGCCACCTCACATGTATAATTTGCCGAAGACACCAGTTTATGAAGACTTGCAACTGATTCACAGTCATATTTATTGCCTTCCATGTTTCGCAACTATACAGGAGGACTGACTTTATGTTTTTATTGAACAAGCACAGCTTGGTTTGTCTTGAGATGTTCTTATTGTGCCAGACATGATACAGTTGTACAAAGGCTCCATTTGCCTTCCATATCTGACTCTTTACATCCTCCTCGGTCCCTCCATCTTTACAGACGGTACTGCTTAGATATACAAGAGTCTACTTGTTCCAATTCCTTTTCCATACACTGTTAGCTTCACTTGTTTTTCAGATCGCATTCTCATTTCCTTAGTTTTCTGAACATATATTTTAAGACCTGCAATTTCTGCTTGCTCTTTCAGTCTTTCCAACTTTTCTTCCATGTTACGCAACCTTTGCGAGAGCAGACAGATATCGTCAGCAAAGTCAAGGTCTTCAAGCCTGTCTTGCATTCCCCACTGAATATCTCTTCTCCTACCCTCAACAGCTCTTTTCATTACACTGTCCAGTACCAACAAGAACAAGGTAGGTGACAGAATACATCCCTGCCTCACCCCAGCATTTGTTTGGATAGATTCAGTAAGTTTGCCATTGTGTAGCACCCTACATTCATATCCATCACACATGGCTTTAATATTATTTATTATCTTTGATAATATTCCATCCTCTTCCAAGGCATGCCACATAACTCTCCTATTAAGAGTCAAATGCCTTTTCAAAATCAATAAATGGAAGGGAGAGTGTATTTTGCCATGCTGCACTCTGCTCAAGTATTATATGCAGTGTGTTGATGAGATTGACACAACATCTGTGCTCTGTAAACCCAGCTTGCTTTTTTCTCAGTCATGCCTCGACTGAGTCCTTGATACGATTTAGCATCAATATATAGAGTACTTTACTTGGTACAGATAGGAGGGTGATGCCTCGCCAGCTATTACAGTTGGTAGTATTCCCTTTCTTTGGCAACTTAATAATCAGCCCTCCTTTCCAATCCTCTGGTATTTTCTCTTCTGACCATGTCTTCTCAAACAATGGATGCGGTAGATTTATGGTGGTGTCAGTGTCTACTTTTAGCACCTCAGGTGTAATATTATCCATTCCTGGAACCTTCCTGTTCTTTATCTGTTTGAGAGCTATTTTAATTTCAGTCTTAGTTGGTGTGCTTACATTGATTCTGTGACTGGCATCTGAAAAATTCCATTGCCTCTCCTTCTCTTCAGGTTGCACTCTGTTTAAGACTTCAGAAAAATATTCTCTCCATCTTCTAAGTTGGTCTTCTTCTGTCATCAACAGTCAACCCTCCTTGCCTTTCACAGGTCTGTTCTTGTTGAAACCTTTTCGGACAACATTCTAGTGACGCGGTACAGTTCTTTTGCGCCACCCATTGCTGCAGCTCTCTCTCCTCTCAGAGCTTGCTCATCCATCCATTTTCTCTTATCATTCCTCACACTCCTCTTTATTTGAGATTAGTAGCTGCTTACTCAGCTTGCATTCGACTTTTCTGCTGTCTTGTTTTACTCATATTTTATCTTGCCTTAATCTCCTCCCTACAGCTGATCAAATTCCATGTATGCTGACATCCAATCTTTCTTCAAATGGTTTTTAAAGCCAAGGACCTGTTTGCTCACATTGCAGTAGATGTCCTTCATCCATGTATCATCAACATTGTTTTCATCATTTTCATGTGCTTCTTGGAGTGCCTCGTAGCGGTTCCTTAGCTCAATACAGGAAGCTTCTTGTTTTGCTGTTATTCTAAGTTTTCCCACATCATATTTTTTGTTCTGTTGTTCAAACTTTCTATTTGTAGCAATGGTTTTTAGTCTAAAATTTGCAACAATAAGGTGGTGATCACTGCCAACATCAGCCCTACTTTTTTTTCTCACGTTCATCAGTGACTTTCTAAATTTTTTGCTTAGCACTAAATGATCAATTTGGTTTTCCGTTCTGTGACCAGGTGATACCCATGTAACCTTATGGCAATTCTTGTGTGGGAATAATGTACCTTCAATCACCAAATCATGACTGGCACAGAAATTTGAAAACATGTCCCCATTGTCATTCATTTTTCTGGTGCCATGGACTCCCTTTACATGCTCTAGGCCTTCATTGTTCTTTCCGACTTTTGCATTTATGTCTCCCATAATAATCAAGATGTCTCTCTTACTGGTACTTTTAATGATGTCACTTAAGGAGGAGAGGTAAAACTTTTTTTTTTCTGTTTAGTATTTGAGGTTTCTGCAGGAGCATAGCATTGGATGACTGTGACATTTCGAATTTTTGTCTTAAAACATGCTGTTAGTAGTATTTCTGAAACTGGTTTCCATTCCATAAGGCTCATTTTTGCTCCTTTGATTAACAAAGGTCCAACTCCATTTCTGTGATATGCACTCTCTCCAGTGGGTCCAGAGTATAAAAAGGTGTATCCATCTTGTGTTTGGATTTCTCCAAAACCTATCCATTGCACAACACTAAGTCTGAGGATATCCAACCTGTAACTCATCATCTCCTTTGTAACATGTTTCAGTTTGCTAGCTTCTCTCAATGTTCTAGTATTCCAGAAACCTATTTTCGTAGTCATTTTCATGCCAAAGGTCGTCATATTTGAGTCCGTCTGGCTGTTCTTTTCTGCTGTCTCTTTAATCATTTGTTTTTGGGAGTGCCGGTGATTGGCCCACAGCTCCCTAGTCTGGTGGTGGGGCTGCCAGCTAAGAGCCTCCAGAGTTGCCCAATTTTCTTTTAAGGGTTTACTCCCCTAGGGTGGCTGGCTTCCCTAAATCTAAGAGGAGATTTTAGATGGCAGGAAAAGGACAGGGTAAGGACAGGCTTGGGATAGGTGAAAAGGACCAGTGGGCCGTTGTGGGACACACTTCATCTGGCTCCTCACCCTCGGCCAATCTGGCATGGGTGGCCCTGCTGGTAGCTAAGCTACCACCGGCATAGCTCTCAGGATCCAGAGCACGCAAACCACCTCGCCCGCATGGGCAGTGCTACTGTAAGGTTGTGTCCCCTGAGGAAGAATAATCAATGTAACTTACTGAAATTTATTTCACTACATATTCACCCTGTACATCCAAACATGGTGCCAGAGCATGTGGCAGCAAGTGGGTTCTTGGGGGAGATTTTACAGCAGGATTAATTGCAGTGTAATATTAGTGATCTCTGAATGATGTTACAGAAGACATCAGTGAATGGTGTGGGTAGGATATCAGGGAAAGGGGGGAGGCAGCAATGCACAAAGTTTTGTTTGGAAGTTCAAGCTGTGTGATTATAGGGTGTGAAAAGGTACTGCCTTGGAGATTTGTTTGTGGATAAGGCCTATGGGGTAGTTGCAGGAGAGGAAATTCCGGGAGGGATTGTTGATAGTGTTGAGGGATTTGATGATGGAATAGATTCTTTTGCCATGAATGCCTAGGGTGTAGGGAAAGGAGCATTTTATATGTAAGGGGTGGCAGCTGTCAAGCTTTGGTATTTGTTGATTCTATTTGTGCTTGGATATGGGCTCCAGTGAGGTGGAGTTCAGTGTCAAGGAAGATGACTTGGAAAATGACCAAGTGAATTTGAGTTATGAAATGGTTAAACTGTAAGTGCTGCACAGATTATATTAATTTTATATTGCTGTTACAGCCATGCTTATTCACTAACAAGGTATGTGTTGCCTAAAATTAGAGACAGAATAGCTGGCCAGGACTTACTTCAGGAAACAAAATTCTTAGTACCGACAATAGGCACGTACGTAAGTATAAGAAACTATTCTGTCTTTTGGAACTATTAGTTCCGTCCTCCTGTTGGAAAGAGAAGACACGTTAGGAGTATGGGCAGGCCACTCAGACCTCTGGATGAGAGGGACCCACCTGTTCTTTTGATATGGCAGGTACCTGTTCTGTCATTTCAGTAGGAGTAGGATACATTTTTGATAGTGTCATGAAATGATACCCCCAGAGATACGGTAAGCCTGACATTAGACACTATTATAAAGTATCTCAAAATAATAAGACAATACCAGAGAAGAAAAGTTGCTACTCACCATACAGTGGAGATGCTGAGTCGTGATAGGCGCAACAAAAAGATTCACACAATTGTAGCTTTCGGCCATTAAGGCCTTTGTCAGCAGTAGACATACATATACATATAACACATGCACTCACACATTTGTGCAAACGCAACTTGCACACACATCTGTAGTGTCAGAGAACTGTGTATGTATGTCTACTGCTGACAAAGGCCTTAATGGCCGAAAGCTACAATTGTGTGAATCTTTTTGTTGTGCATATTGCGACTCAGCATCTCCACTGTATGATGAGTAGCAACTTTCCTTCTCTGGTATTGTTTCATTCCATCCTGGATTTTCCATTGTTCAAAATAATAAGATTGTTTCTAAATGATAGACCATCATGTCGCCTGATCATTTTCAAAATGTCAGCCACCCAAATGAGATTTGAGGGGTGCGAAAAGGTGAAATTCAGTGGGGGGAAGGGGATGGGGCAAGTCAAGACAGTAGGCTGGGTGTTCCAAGTGTTCCAGATGACATGTTTGTAACAGCTCCTGCATTTGTCTGACTGTTTGATGATGGGCATTGTCATCCAGAAGAATCATTCCATTTGTCAGGAGGCCATGTTGTTTGTAGTGAATGGGTTGTTAGAGTTCCCACAGAGTGGTGCAATGTGACGTGGCATTCACAGCCTCTCTCTGAGGCTAGCATTTCATCAGTATGATCCCTTGTATGTCCCAAAACGCAGTGGGTGCGACCATCATGACAGAATGGTCTTGTACTTTCTTGTTGCTGAGGAGGTGGAATGTTTCCATTCCATGGATAATCTTTAGAGATTATATTAGATTCAGTTTTCATTCCATAGGCCCAAAAAAGGAGATGATTCTTGTGGGTGTGTAACTTGTCAGAGAGTTTAATATAAAAACATAAACATTTGAATATAATACTTACTACCCTGATCATTTGTCAGGAGATGGTCGAAATAGGTGAATACAATGCGGTACACTGGAACAGCTAATATTTACAGAATTAATGCGCTGTCAGAATGAAACATTGTTATGCACTATCAATAAATTTATCATGCACAAAATACCTAATCTTGACTGTTGTGATCAAGTGCTGTCAAAACTGAAATCTAACAGACATTTTTACTTAAGCTGGCTTAACAGTCTCCGATAACATATTCATCTATAGGGTAGAAGGAGTTGCCTATCAAAAACTCTGTTTAAAATGTGCTTTATCTGAAACCAAGTTTTTGATGGTTGCTGGAAATTGAAAATGTGTGTTCCTGAATACTGGCCCTCGGTTTTGGACCAATGGAAATGATTTTAGGTGTTTATGTAGATTTTTATGATTCCCAGTATTGATACTGTGTATTCAGCTATTGGTTGGAAATAGAGATGTATTACTTGCAACAAACTTCATTAAGGAATAAATATACTGAGAAGCAATGGTTAGAATACAAAGTTCCTTGAACAGGTTTCTACATGATGTTCTTGAATTTACATCACAAATGATTCTTCTCACTTGCTTTTGCACCCTAAAGACTTATGCTCTGTTTGATGAGCTGTCCCAGAATATGATCCCATATGACATAATAGAGTTAAAGTAAGCAAAGTATGCAAGTTTTTTATATTTATATCTCGTACATCTGAGATCATTATCACTGCAAAAACGGACTTGTTTAGACACTGCAGCAAATCTGTGGTATGCTCATCCCAACTGAATTTATTATCGAGTTGCAATTCCAGAAATTTAACATTGTCAATCTCGTCGATCTGCATGTCTTCATATGTAATACACTTGCTGGAAGGAAAGCTCTTACAGGTTTGTCATTGAAAATTAGATTAGCAGCTATTTCCAAATCTGCATCTGACTTGCTTCTTATTGCAATGTTTGTATCATCTGCAAACAAAACAAACGTAGCATACAGCAATGTAACAGGCGAGAGGTCAGTAATGTACACAAGATAAAGCAATGGACTGAAGATGGAACCTTGAGGAACACCACATGTAAATAATTCCTAGTCAGATGAAGACTTGACTGCTTACTGCACAGGTATTTCGCAGTGACATCCTTTGTTTCCTGTTGGATGGATAATACTTGAACCATTTCGCAGCAGTGCCGATGACACCATAATATTCTAATTGACTTAAGAGAATGTGTGGTTCACAATCAAAGGCTTTTGATAGATCACAGAAAATGCCAGTAGCTTCTAATGTATTACCTAATGAATTAAGTACATTCTCACTGTAAGTGTAAATAGCTTTCTCTATACCAGAACCCTTAAGAAGTACAGACTGTGACTTGGACAATATATTATTTGCAGTCAGATGCTTAAGGAGACACTTGATCACAACTTTTTCAAATATTTTTGAGAAAGCTGGCAAAAGTGAAATTGGTCAATAGTTTTGTGGTATCTCTTTATCCCCCTTCTTATATAAAGAGACTTAACTTCAGCATCTTTTAGCCAATATGGAAATGTTCTGCTGATAAGAGATTGATTACAGAAATAACTTAAGATAGAACTTAACTCGCATGAGCACTCTTTGATTAACTTCATTGATATGTTATCATACACACTGGAATACTTAGATTTTAAGGGTTTTATTATGGATGCTACTTCTTTGGGAGACGTGTCATTTCCCTTCAACTGAAGTTTTTTTTTTTTCAAAGACTAGTCTCAGATACTCCATTGCACTGTTCACCAAACCTGATAACCCCAAGCTGTCAGTAACAGTAATGAAGTTCTCGTTTAAGAGGTTTGCAGCACTACATGTACTTGTTACCAAACTCTAATTTAGTTTTAGAGGTATCTGATCCTCATCCTTCTTGGCCCCACCTGTATCTGTCTTCACTATATCCCATACCGTTTTTATTTTGTTGCCTGATGTAATTATCTTTTTCTCGTAATAAAGCGGCTAAAATTTCTGAATTACTTGCTCCAATATTTTCCCGTATTCTTTGTATTGCTTTACAATTCTAACTTCAGAGCTGTTCCTAGATAGTAGTTACAGTCTCCTTTTTGTCCAACATGATATCTTTATTCTTTGTGTAATCCATGGTTTGTTTTTTGATTTGTATGTGATATGAGTTACCTTTAGGGGAAAATAATTTTCAAAAGTGAAGGTAACTTTATTAATGAGTGCTTTGTATTTTCCATTTGAGTCAGAAGTATTGTAAACATCCATCCAGTTCATGTCTTTGAGCAATTTCCTTAGTTTCTCAATTTTTGACTTATTTATTACTCTCCTGTACTGAGATTTAATAGATTTTTAATCGTGACAAGTTTAAAAATTTACACAAGATGCTAAATGTCATGATAAGACAGCCCATTTACTATTGGTTTTGTGATATGACTTTTTCTCCTTTTTGAGTTTACAAAGATATTATCAATAGCAGTTTCAGAGCATTTACATATCCCAGTAGCAAAGTTCACAGTGGGAACTAAATTGAATGATAGTGTTACTGGCTGCAATAGTTGTTCACTGACAGAGCTTTTCAATAAATTCACATTGAAGTCACCAGCAAGCACTGTTTCTTTTTTCTTTACCATGAGATGGGACATTAGAGCTTCCGGATTTCTTATGAAGAGGTTAAAATTTCCTGAAGGTGATCTGTATATACCTACTATTATAAGAGACTTATTATGAAATACTACTTCTGTTGCACAAGCTTCTAAGTGTTGCTCTGAGCAAAATGTATTAATATCAATATTCTTGAAATCAAAACAGTTTTTGACAAATGTGGCAACTACTCCTTTCTCCATATTTTCTCTACAGAAGTAAGAAGTTAACTTGAATCCTGTAACATTTAATGTATCTATACCAGTGGTCACGTGATGCTCAGAGAGGCAGATTGTATCAACTGGTTTTTCTCAACTCTAATTCTTCAACACAAATAAGCAACTCATTAAGGTTCCCCTTAGTCCTCAGATATTCTGATGCAATAACAATAATTGATTTTGTGCACTGGCTGAATTACAACTGAAACTTAATTTTCCTGCCAATTTTTGAGTATCTCTAGTTTCAATCAGAGGCTGTCTGCTTGAATTGTGTACATTAAATTTTCCTTTCTGGCTGCCTGTTTTATCAATGTGAATGTCATTTTCAACTTGTCTTTGAGCATCTTTTGTTTCTGCCCTCCCTACCCTAAAAAAACTTCTGATCCATCACTTGTAACCACTGGTACTTTACCACTTGACAGTGCCCCCCCTCCCTTTAAGTTATTTGCTATTAGCCCAGACAGTTTTCCCTTCCCTTTCCTGTTCAGGTGAAGGCCATGCCTAGTGTAGTCCCACCTGCTGATAGAATCAACAGGAACCACACTGCTGTGAGATTCCACATCCGATCCAAGCAACCGTTCCACCTCTAAATTAACACTCATAACAAAAGAGTTTAAATGATGTCACTTACGGTGCCTCAGAACACACACAAGCCCAACACCATATGTCTCATCGGCGAAGCTATATTTACCGGGTCACTCCTAATTGAATAATTAGGGTTCCTGTCTATGCTGTTGCTCACCCCACCCACTATTACCAATGTGTCTTCCATTGTGAAGTCTTTGCAAAGTGAACCTACATCATCTGTCACCGGACCCAGACTTGCACTAGGTTTCTGGTTGAAAATAATCAACCAAGACTTATTCCTTGTAACAGTTACTGTCAAGAAGTCCTCTCTTTCCTCACAGTAACAAAGAAGGTGCTGCAAAGACAGACCCATTATGTTCATTTTATGTTCCTTAGTCAATATGCGGAACAATGCAACTAATGCTGCTCACAGATGAGGATGTAAATGCTTCCATATGAACACCCTGCCACATGTGTTATATCACAGATTGTCACAGATTGGTCATTATGAATGATCTGCTTGTCATATCCTGCCACTGCAGGCTGACCAAGAAGCTCCCAGTCTCTGACTGGTTACTTTTGGCTGAACATATGTTTGATAAGCTCTTGGTTACTGAGATTATGAATTTTACACCAGCAGTCCTCTGTAATTGTATTCCTGTACATGTTTCAGGAACCACCAAGTGGCAAAATGGTGGAATTTTGTGTCTTACAAGGAATAGTGATGTTTATTTACCAACAAAATTCCAAGGATTATAAACATAAACCAACAACCTCAGGTAAATTGGTGGCACTTCAGTTGTATTAGTTTTGCCCAACTGTATGGATCACCATAAGACCCAACTTTTAGTGGAAACGAAATGACCTCTAGCAGATGTGCTGTCTGGAGCCAGAAACACCAATCACTACGAAGGCTGCATGCAGCCAATCATGAGGATCATTTCAGAAGAGAATTCTTTCTGGGAAAATGACATTTACTTTGTCTCAAAGTGTTTTCATCATGACTAAGAGAGTGAAAATTGCAGCCATTTTGTGTACACAAAGTTTTGTAATGCATACCAGGTGTGCAGAAATCTGTTATAGTGATTAAAGAATGGCTCATTATTGGAAGTATATTTTTGCGCAAAGTTTACATACTATAATTGCAGGCAAAGTTTGTGTGTGTGTGTGTGTGTGTGTGTGTGTGTGTGTGTGTGTGTGTGTGTGTGTGTGTTTGGGGGGGGGGGATGATGTGATAGATGTTATGAAGACAATAAATGAGAAACAAAAACCATTTTCACTTGCACCATATCTTTGGTAGAAAATGTAGACGCCATTCATGTGACCAAAAAGATGCTAAAAGTGGTTGTTGAAAATTTATTCACTGACTTCAATGTTGTGAAAAGGATAGTTACTACACATTATATAGCGGAGGTGCTGAGTCACAGATAGATGCAGCAAAAAGACTGTCAGAAAGTGAGCTTTCGGCCAACAAGGCCTTCATCAGAAATACACACACATACACATACAGAGACTGTATTCATGTGTGTGTGTGTGTGTGTGTGTGTGTGTGTGTGTTGTCAATTTCTGATGAAGGCCTTGTTGGCCGAAAGCTTGCTTTCTGACAGTCTTTTTGTTGTACGTATCTGTGACTCAGTATCTCCAGTATACGGTGAATAGCAACTGTCTTTTTCATAATATTGTTAATTCCATCCTGGTTTTCCATTGTTTTATTCGTTGACATCTTAAGCTATTTCAACAAAAATCCTGACAAACATTGCTAAGGTGTGCAAAATCTAACATTGACTCTTTCATTTTTATTATGTGTAGTTTGTTGGTATTTTTATTTTATTTTCGCTTCAGCGGAATAATGTTTTTGTCAGTGCTTTTACCGATCTTATACTTTTTTTATGCATAACAGGCATGAAGTTATGTCTTCTTTTGTTTCTTTATACAGACTGATTGAACATCATGCAAATATGCAGAAGCGACCTTGTGCAGAAATCTTTTTGGAGGAGTGGAGCACTAGTGGAAGGATTAGACCAAATTTAGCATTCCTGCTAGAACTTTTGGTTAAAGCTGAACTGTACAGAGCTGCAGAATTTGTCGCTGGTGATTTATTGAAAGGTCTGTTTTGGCTTGAACTAAGGCAAGCATTGTATTTACACTATCAACAGTATCACTCTATAGGGGTTGGACAGAAGTATGGAAATACTGTGAGAAATGCTTACTTAAACATAAACGCAGGTCGCACTGTTGCATTGGACCATGAACTGCACCTATACAATGTTGTCCATATTTTACAAGTCTCAGTCATGGTCAGAACTGTGTTCTGTGAACTAGGGAATGCATTATGTTTGAGGTAAATGAATTTGAACAGGGGCAAATTGTTCATGCTCATATGGTGTGTGCTTCCATAACCAAAGGAGCTAAACTGCTTGGGCAACGTATTGACGATTTATGCTGCATATAGGGAAAGTGGAAAAAGTCATCTGCAAAGTCACAACGTGGATGAAGGTGCTTGTTAAATGATCATGACAGATTCTCATTGAAGAGGCTTGTGACAAAAAACAAGAGAATGGCATCTGCTAAAGCTACTGTGGTACTGAAAGTCACACTTGTGAACTCTGTTAACATCAAAACAACATGGAAGGAGCTCCATAAGCAAGGAATTGTGGGGCAAGCAGAGAGTATTTAGCAGTGGAAGAAAGTCATTTGGTTGGATGTATCTTGATTCACACAGTTTCAAATTCCTGGCCGAGTTTACTTCCAGTGAGTGAAACATGATGGGGATTGAGTGTCAATTTGGGCAGCTGTATTGTGGTATTCCAAGGACTCAATGGTTACTCTTCAAGGTCAAGTTACTGTCAAGGATTATGTGACCATTTGGGCTAATCAGGTCCATCCCATAGTACAATGTTTGTTCCCCAATGGTGGTGATGTTTTCCAAAATGACAGGCCCCTTATTCACACAGCTTGTATTGTCCATTACTGGTTTTGTGAGCCACCATAGTCTTGAGATCTCAATATTATTAAGCTTTTGTGGTCTGCTTTGGAATGAAGGGTGCAGGAGGAATAGTATAAGATTCCCTCGAAAACTATACAGGATGTGTATTTGCCCATTTCAAGATGACTGGAATCTGTTTGGAATGCCAGTGGGTTTCCTGCTTTGTAGTATACATGATAACATGTAGTTTTGGTGTTTCCATATTTTTGTTCAATCCCTGTATGTCAAGAAAAAAGACAGGTGAGATAATGTAAATAACTATAGGCTCATCATAATTTCCTCTTGCATTTCGAAACTATTCGAAAATGTATAGCCGAAAACAAAATCTCTTTGTAAAGAAAAATAGAGATTCAGAAAAAAAATCAACAACTACTGCCATTTATGAGTGCTTAAAGTTTATACTAAATCTGACTGACATGAGACGGGAATCAGCAGAAGTATTTATTGACCTGTTGATGGAAGCTCTTGACATGCTGGTTCATAAGATTCTGCTGTCAAGGCTCGAAATGTGTGATATCTGAGGCCTGTGCAACAGTCGGAGCAGTTCGTTCCTGAGCAGATATAATCTAGCATGAGCATCAAACACACAAATATCAAGCTTGTTGTTGTTGTTGTTGTTGTTAGTGGTGGTGGTGGTGGTGGTGGTGGTGGTGGTGGTCTCCATTCCAAAGAGGGGTTTGCTGCAGCTCTCCTGCTAGTCTATCCTGTTCAAGTCTCTTCATTTGTGCATAACTGTCACAATCTACATCCATTTGAACTGTCTTGCTGTATTCATGCCTTCTATAATTTTTACACACTTGGTCTTCCCTCCATTACCAAATTGACTATTTGTTGATGCCTCTGGATGTGTCCTATCAACTGATCCCTTCATTTAGTCAAATTGTGGCATAAATTTCTTTTCTCCCTAATGTGATTCATTACATCCTCATTTGTTATTTGCTTTACCCATCTTACATTAAACATTCTTCTAAAGCACCTAATATAATAACTTCTATTCTTATATTATTTACTTGTGTTGATGTTCATGTTATAAACCCTTTTCAAAGCACTATCCATTCCATTCAACTGATTTTCCAAGTCCTTTGCCATCTGATAGAATTAAATATCATTGGCAGAACTCAATGTTTTTATTTCTTCTCTGTGAACTTTTAATTCCTTTTCCAAATTTCTTGTCAGTTCCGTTACTGTTTGCGACATGTACAGACGGAAAGTTATCAGGGATAGGTTACAACTAGACAGGGCAGAACCATTCTTTTAAGGGACTGGATCAAAACTACTGTCTCACTGGAATGAATTAACTCTTTGTCTTCACTCGTCACTCTCCCTTTGCTTAGTAAAGCAGATGAAAGGAAGGTGCCTTGCCTTTTTAATTCACAGTCACTGTATCTGAGTTTATACTTTATTTCAAAAAGAGGATTAACAGTTTCCATTAGATCTGTTGTAGTTTTCAGATTTCTGAAAAGTCGTGCATTTCGTCTTCAGTAAAAATAAAAAAAATATCTCAACAAAATTCTGAATTTTTTTTATCAAGTTGTGAAATTATAACAATAAAACTCATTCTTGCTTTTTTCATAGTTTTTCTGGAAACAATATATAATATGAAAACTACAATATAATTGAAACTAATTTTCTACTTTCAAAAATTATCTACAGTTGTCATTTGCAGTCAGTGTGACACTAGGTCTAGTTCAACAATCACTGTTGGTCCAGGGCCATGGCTTTGTTGGAGCTGACATGTGGTATCAGCAAAATCCTCCCAAAATGAAGCATTTGCACAAGTTATGCTTGTTATTGGTTGCTGATTGATCTTAATAAAAAAATTAAAAAAATCCTTGTATTTTAGCAAGTCGAAGACAAATCAACACTCTTTGAAAAACATAACTACTCTTTTGACTTTATCAAGTTGTCTGTATTGACTTTTCATATTGTGTGTTACACAAAAAGATTTAAAGGAAGTGCAAATCATAGAACATGTGGGAGGTTCAAAAGCATGACAGCCAATTTCATTGTTGAAGCAGTTTGAAATATTTTCTGCAATTGAGTCTTCCTTCAGACTGGAAGCCCTCTAGAAAGCATGACTTCAGTAGAGTCTTCTCATTTGCCATGAGTACTGGACAAAAAACATTTATGATTTTTTAAAATGTGTCTCTAATGTCATATTTTTATTTAATTATAACTTTGATGGATTTACTTATGTCTTGTTGCAAATGAAAATAGATTGCATGTGGTGGTGTTACAAAAGAAAATAAATCAGGATCTAATGGGGAACGAAATGACAATTGCAATGTTGGATAGAGACTGAGACTCAATTTAATTTCATGGAAGGACACGTTGTGATCCGCACCAGCCCAGAGGTACTTTTGGACGTCTCTTCAGGTTTGATGATGTACCAGAAGGAAAGGAAGTTATCTGTTGACAGATATGGCATTTTCCTTTTTTCTATCCAGTTTGGTGAAATTATACATATATCACTTGAAGCTCTTCTAGGTAAAGATGATGTGGTTGACTTATATATCTGTTCAATTTCAGTTATTTCCATGTCATGTTCTTGCAAGCACAACGTATATTCGGCCATTCCACTTGTCATTTCATTTTGCTGTATGGGTACTAAAAGATAACAATGTTAGGGAAAGGATAGACTGTTATTCACCATAAAGATGCAACTTAGAGTTGCAAACAGGCACAACAAAAAGACTTACATTTTAACTTCACACAAGCAAGCACATGTCATGCACACATGACCATCTTCTCTTACAGCCCAGCCTGGAATGCAACTGTCACTTTGGATTAAAGCAGCACATTTCTTGCTTACTTGCTTGTGTGTGTTTGTGTATTTCCTTTTCTGAAGAAGGCTTTGCCTGAAAGCTAAATGTGTAAAAGTTTTTCCATTGTGCCTGTATGCAATTCGAAGTGTCATCTTTACAGTGAATAGAAATCTATCCTTTTCCTAATAGTGTTGATATTCCAACCTAGAGTTTCCATTGTTTAGTGTTATAACTTAACCCTTTTTATTAATGATGCAGCCAATCTTTTCATCAAAGACACTGAATGAGAGTTAGTCAAGATCTGTGCCTTTTTCCACGCTGCAGTATTTTGTTTTGCTGTTAGCTTTTTCAGCTGTAATTACATTAATTCTGCAGCATTTTTTTTTAAATTTGAGGTGAATTTGTACTAAAAAGTCTTGGACCCCATTGGAAGTCACTGTGATGTGGGGAAAAATGCTGCTGAGATGAGATAGTATGTTTCTGGTGAAATAACCATGCAAGTAGTCTCTTACCAGAAACATTCAGTTCTAACCCATGCCACATATGATGTAGCCATGTAAGGGACAATGCTTCGGTGAGATTCATATGGAAACATACTTCTGCCTTGAGCAATTCTCCAAGTTATGCTTTAACATGTTGCACAGAATGCTCCGTCTACGGCTAATTGTATGTCTCAAAGAGCAATATATTCTTCACACTAAATAACCTTCTTCAAACAGCGTAAATCAAAGCTGATGTCACTGAGCCCTGAACTTGGTTTAAAAGTACTAGTTACCTGATAACAATCTCAAAGAGATCTGCATGTAATCTCACATCTCCTTCTCACTACCACCACCCAACAGTAAGATTTTCTTTCCTCCACCTCCCCTTTCTCTCTCTCTCCCTCCTACCACCCCCTTGTGTGTGTAGGGAGTGGGGAAGGGTGTGGTGGGGGCTGTTATAGGTTTTCTCTGTTGTCATTTTTCTTTTTATGTACTGTATTGAAAGTGGTGTTTCAAATTACAGACAAACTGCCTGAAAGACCAGAGTCTGGGCCTGCTGCTGCTGTTGATTTGTCCGATGAAGCTTTGCAGAAACTTCTCCAATCAAAAAACCATGTTAAACCTCCGGCTGATGTCAATGGTTTGATTGATTCATTGCCTAAGCCATTGGAACAGTTGACATTGTTTGATGGAGCTCAAGAGTCTGTTACTCCTGGAGGCTCTGGTAATGTACACATGAATAATACTGAGAGAGGACATGTTGGTGTAAATGAAAGCAATGAAACTATAAATGAAATGCCAACAAGGAGAGTGGATAGTATTGATGCACCTGCGATCAGTAATGAAAGAAATGAGTACAGGTATATAAACATCAAATGTTTTGTGCACTTAACTTTTGTTATTTGTCATGACATTTTTGTTATTGGATGTTAACTGTTCAATTATGTCTGTTTGATGTTTAAAAATGGTTATCACCACCATTTCATGCCTGTTTCATGTAATTTACGTGAGGCTCTGAGGACTTATTTTTAGGCTATTGTTCATGTACAATATCTGTTTAAAAGACATCACAGCATTCTTCTTGGATTCTGGTTGGACATTCTTGTTGATATGTTTCCTTTTTGTGATACAGTAATTTTTGTTACAGTATTTGTTAGTGAACATTAATAGCGAGTGAGGGAGAATGAGGTGGTCTAGGGGAGGGAATTCTGTGAGGAGGAATGGCTGAAGACTGGGAAGGAGAGGCAGCTGTGTGAAATAGGATAGGAATGGGGACCCAGTGAGTTCACCCTGGTCCAGGCAGGTGCAGATATGTGTGCCACACACAGTGAGGGAGAAATCATGGAGAGGAAAGAACAAGTGTAGAGTATAGGGTGAAGTGGTGGCCAGGGATGGGAGTGGAGCTGGGTAAGAGGAGGCTAAGAGGATTGCAGGAACAAAGAATGTATTGGAAGAACAATTCTCTTTTGTTTAATTCAGAGACACTGGTTTTGGGGAGGGGTATCCTGATGGCGTAGGTTACCAACACAAGAAAGCTTGTATACGATGTAACTGCTTTCATATGTGGCCCTGCCTCTGAGGGGGTAGGATATGTCTGTGGCAAGAGTGAAATGTTATGTGGTCGATGGGTGCTTAGCATTAAGCACCATGTTCCAACTGGCATCAAACTCTCCTAACCTCTGTCTCACATCCACCACCACCCCTATCTGCATCCTGCAAATTCACCCCTTCGATCTGCTTGCACACTTTCCACTGCATGCTCTTCCTGTGCTTCTGTTCTGTCCCCCCTTGATAATCCAGTCCTCCACCTCATTGTGCACCACACACAACTTCTCCTGCCAGTGCCAGGCGAACTCACTGGCGCCACATTCCTATGCCGTTCCCTTGTAGTCCCTCCTTCCCAGATCACAGCCACCCTGCACCCCTTCTTTTCCTTCTTCCCTTTCCTCCTCCTTTTCACCCACCTCATTCCATACAACCCCTGACCCCAATTAAGTTGCACTACCGGTTCGCTGTAGTTGGCCGGGATAATGTAGCCGTGCATGCGTGTTTTGTTTCTCATGTTAGTTTGGTCTGATGAAGGGCATTGTCTGAAAATTCAGCAGTATTTTTGATCTTGCTTGTGTGCCTGTCTACTTACCATTATTCTTCCATTATATATATGTAGTCTTCTTCCATGGCTCCCCCTCCCCCTTTTCCTCCTCTCACACACTTCACTTACAACAATATGTATAACTGGGAAATATTATAGCGAGAACTTCTGTTTGAAAATAACAGCAATCTCTGCCCAAACTCTTTGCCTTTACAAATGTCTGCTTGTGTCTGTGTATGTGCGGGTGTGTGTGTGTGTGTGTGTGTGTGTGTGTGTGTGTGTGTGTGTGTGGCGCGCACGCGCACACGCACGCGAGTATATACCTCCCCTTTTTTTCCCTTAAGGTAAGTCTTTCCGCTCCCGGGATTGGAATGACTCCTTATGCTCTCCCTTAAAACCCACATTCTTTCGTCTTTCCCTCTCCTTCCCTCTTTCCTGAAGAAGCAACCGTTGGTTGCGAAAGCTTGAATTTTGTGTGTATGTTTGTGTTTGTCTGTGTGTCTATCGACCTGCCAGTGCTTCTGTTTGGTAAGTCACATCATCTTTGTTTTATATATATAAAAAACAAAGTTGATATGACTTAACAAACAAAAGCGCTGGCAGGTCGATAGATACACCAACATACACACAAAGTTCTCCCACATGGAATGTTTCCATATGATGTAAATAAAATAGAAAGAAACTTCAACTTGGGGAAAAATATATTAAAAACAAAGATTCCAAGACTTACCAAGCAGGAAAGCGCCGGTAGATAGGCACAATAAATAACACACACACACACACACACACACACACACACACACACACACAGGATTTCTAGCTTTCACAACCGACGGTTGCTTCTTCAGGAAAGAGGGAAGGAGAGGGAAAGACGAAAGGATGTGGGTTTTAAGGGAGAGGGTAAGGAGTCATTCCAATCCCGGGAGCAGAAAGACTTCCCTTAGGGGGAAAAAAGGACAGGTGTACACTCGCACGCACACACATATCCATCCACACATACACAGACACAAGCAGACATTTGTAAAGGCAAAGAGTTTGGGCAGAGATGTCAGTCGAGGCGGAAGTACAGAGGCAATGAAGTTATTGAAAGACAGGGGAGGTTGAGCGGCAGCAACTTGAAATTAGTGGAGGTTGAGGCCTGGCGGATATCGAGAAGAGAGGATATACTGAGGGGCGAGTTCTCATCTCCGGAGTTCGGATAGGTTGGTGTTGGTGGGAAGTATCCAGATAACCCGGACAGTGTAACACTGTGCCAAGATGTGCTGGCCGTGCACCAAGGCATGTTTAGCCACAGGGTGATCCTCATTACCAACAAACACTGTCTGCCTGTCTCCATTCATGCGAGTGGACAGTTTGTTGCTGGTCATTTCCACGTAGAAAGCGTCACAGTGTAGGCAGGTCATTTGGTAAATCACTTGGGTGCTTTCACACGTGGCTCTTCCTTTGATCGTGTACACCTTCCGGGTTACAGGACTGGAGTAGGTGGTGGTGGGAGGGTGCATAGGACAGGTTTTACATCGGGGGCGGTTACAAGTGTAGGAGCCAGAGGGTAGGGAAGGTGGTTTGGGGATTTCATAGGGATGAACCAAGAGGTTACGAAGGTTAGGTGGATGGCAGAAAGACACTCTTGGTGGAGTGGGGAGGATTTCATGAAGGATGGATCTCATTTCGGGGCAGGATTGTAGGAAGTCGTATCCCTGCTGGAGAGCCACATTCAGAGTCTGATTCAGTCCCGGGAAGTATCCTGTGACAAGTGGGGCACTTTTAGGGTTCTTCTGTGAGAGGTTCTGGGTTTGAGGGGATGAGGAAGTGGCTCTGGTTATTTGCTTCTGTACAAGGTCGGGAGGGTAATTGCAGGATGCGAAAGTTGTTTTCAGGTTATTGGTGTAATGGTTAAGGGATTCAGGACTGGAGCAGATTCGTTTGCCACAAAGGCCTAGGCTGTAGGACCGTTTGATATGGAATGGGTGGCAGCTGTCATAATGGAGGTACTGTTGCTTGTTGGTGGGTTTGATGTGGACGGATGTCTGAAGCTGGCCATTGGACAGATGGAGGTCAACGTCAAGGAAAGTGGCATGGGATTTGGAGTAGGACCTTCGTAACCTCTTGGTTCATCCCTATGAAATCCCCAAACCACCTTCCCTACCCTCTGGCTCCTACCCTTGCAACCGCCCCCAGTGTAAAACCTGTCCTATGCACCCTCCCACCACCACCTACTCCAGTCCTGTAACCCGGAAGGTGTACACGATCAAAGGAAGAGCCACGTGTGAAAGCACACACGTGATTTACCAACTGACTTGCCTACACTGTGACGCTTTCTATGTGGGAATGACCAGCAACAAACTGTCCATTCGCATGAATGGACACAGGCAGACAGTGTTTGTTGGTAATGAGGATCACCCTGTGGCTAAACATGCCTTGGTGCACGGCCAGCACATCTTGGCACAGTGTTACACCGTCCGGGTTATCTGGATACTTCCCACCAACACCAATCTATCCGAACTCCGGAGATGGGAACTCGCCCTTCAGTATATCCTCTCTTCTCGATATCCGCCAGGCCTCAACCTCCGCTAATTTCAAGTTGCCACCACTCATACCTCACCTGTCTTTCAATAACTTCTTTGCCTCTGTACTTCCGCCTCGACTGACATCTCTGCCCAAACTCTTTGCCTTTACAAATGTCTGCTTGTGTCTGAGTATGTGCGGATGGATATGTGTGTGTGTGTGTGTGTGCGCGCGGGAGTGTACACCTGTCCTTTTTTCCCCCTAAGGGAAGTCATTCCGCTTCCGGGATTGGAATGACTCTTTACCCTCTCCCTTAAAACCCACATCCTTTCGTCTTTCCCTCTCCTTCCCTCTTTCCTGAAGAAGCAACCGTCGGTTGTGAAAGCTAGAAATTCTGTGTGTGTGTGTTTTATTTATTGTGTCTATCTACCGGCACTTTCCCCCTTGGTAAGTCTTGGAATCTTTGTTTTTAATATACATGATGATGTAAATAAAATAGAAAGAAACTTCCACATGGGAAAAATATATTAAAAACAAAGATTCCATGACTTACCAAGCAGGAAAGCGCTGGTAGATAGACCCAATAAAAAACACACACAAAATTTCGTCAGCAAAGAGGGAAGGAGAGGGAAAGATGAAAGGATGTGGGTTTTAAGGGAGAGGGTAAGGAGTCATTCCAATCCCGGGAGCGGAAAGACTTACCTTAGGGGGAAAAAAGGATAGGTATACTCTCTCTCTCTCTCTCGTGCGCGCGCACACACACACACATGCACACACACATCCAACCACACATATACAGACACAAGCAGACATATTTAAAGGCAAAGCCATCTGCCCAACACAAGCAGACATATTTAAAGGCAAAGAGTTTGGGCAGATGGCTTTGCCTTTAAA
The DNA here is from genome assembly GCF_023897955.1 of Schistocerca gregaria. NCBI lineage: Eukaryota > Metazoa > Arthropoda > Insecta > Orthoptera > Acrididae > Schistocerca > Schistocerca gregaria. The sequence continues at coordinate 302,523,895 of NC_064921.1, forward strand.
TATGTCTGCTTGTGTCTGTATATGTGTGGATGGATATATGTGTGTGTGTTCAAGTGTATACCTATCCTTTTTTCCCCGTAAGGTAAGTCTTCCCGCTCCTTTCATCTTTCCCTCTCCTTCCCTCTTTCCTGACGAAGCAACCGTGGGTTGCGAAAGCTCGAAATTTTGTGTGTGTGTTTGTGTGTTTTTTTATTGTGCCTATCTAATAGCACTTTCCCGCATGGTAAGTCATGGAATATTTGAAAACAGATGATGAGATTGATGCAGAATGGCACTTTTTTGCATCATGCTATGGGAAGAATGCGTGTCGTGGTGTTGGGGGTGCAAAGACACTAGCTGTCCTAAAAGGTAGTCTGCAGCAGACCTGTGAGAAAAAACTATAAAAGCCGCTGCTCAGCAGACAACCATAACAATTCTGTTTTCCACAGATTAATTTTTGTTTTTAAACAATTATTAAGTAATAAATTTACATTAATTAATATGTATTTGGGAGTGATGTTTTTTTTCTGTAGGAACAGTTCTTTCTTACTGCAGTATAATATAAAATATATGTGAAAGTTATTTGCAGTGATTGTCCTTTTTTCATCTGAATGAGGATTTTGTAAATTGTTTCTGTTGGAACCTGTGTTGTCATTCCCATGGTGAATGTTATTTATCTGTCACTGAAAGAATATCATTATACGTTTTTCTTTCTTTTATTTCAGAACTGATTCACCTTCAGATGTGCATCCTAATATAAGTACATCAGTGCCAAATTTTCCATATTCATTGTTGGATGATATTACTAACCATTTCTCTGAAACGCCTGTGGTAGCAGGGCAGGATTTAAGAAGTGGTCGAAAGTTGGGCACTGGAGCATTTGGTTCTGTTTATCTTGGAATTTTACCAACACAGAAAGTTGCTGTTAAAAGATTAAAGAGAGATGCTATAAATGTTGAGAAGCAGTTCCAAAATGAAATACATACACTTTCAAGGTAAACAATCTCTGGTACATAAACTGTTGCCATTAATGTTTCACTGCAGAGATTATGTTATGAAAGCATTAATCTCAGTACTAGAAGATGTGCTGTGTCTCTGATCGATCACTATATCATAAAACCAAGAAAAAGTTGAAGATTAATAAAATAAAATAAGCAGCATTTGTATGTCTTAGGAAGGAAATCCAAGAATTGTACTCAAAGAAATTACTGCTTAACATCACACTGAACAAAACACCCTTAAACGATCACATCAAACAATCTGCATACTATATGACATTACTGAACTAGTGTAATATCATATAGAAACAGTAATAGAAAAGCAGCTACAAAGACAAGACCTAAAACTGAAGAAACTATTGAACATAAACCCACACAATAGGAACAACAGACACCACAACAGAAAACATACATTTTATGAAGAATTTGCTGATTTAAGGGAAATGAAGTTCTCAGTTCAGGAAGACACACTGTTCCAAAAGGCACCCAAACACAATCTAAACACACATCACATAAAGAACAATAGAAAAGAAAAGTGAGTCTACAGTGAAACAGGAAGAAAGGAAAAATAGAGGAAATTTCAGTGTAGGACTAACCAGAGAAAGGATGGCAGGAGAAATCAGACAGATTATTAGAAAGAACAAAACTACCCTCAATGACCGCAAGACAACCACAGAGGTGAAAACAGCCAAGGATGTACGTAAATAACTGGAGGAGTATAGTGCAATGGTCACAAGGACAGATGAGGGGAACACAATGGTAGTCCTGCTTGAAAGGGACTACACTAAGAAAAAAACTAAAGCTCTTAACAGAAAACCAAATAACAATGCTAAAAAGTGATCCCATTCAAAGAGACATACAAAAACTATTTTAAAAAACATCAAGTACACCATTTCACAAAGCCAAAATAAAGAGAACAACATAAAATACCAAGAGTGCCCACCTTCGTAGTCTACTAAAAATTTTCAAGCCCATTGTTTGGACCGGACCTGTGATAGATTTCATAACTGCACCAGCAATCCTTTAACCACACACTTGCAGACTTTCATGCAAAAGCACTACACTTGAGGTGTGATCAAAAAGAACAAGAATCTTTGTTTTTCTTAAATAATTTTTATTTATTCATCAACAGTTTCACCTTCAAAGTAATCCTCCTCAGTTTAATACACTCATGCGAGCATTTTTTTCAATCTTGGAAGCACTTATGGAACTCGCTTTTTGTTATGGTGTTTAGCCCCTTAAGTGATTTTGTTTTTATCTCATCAGTGGTGGCAAAATGACATCTTTTCAATGTTCTCTTCAGCCTTGGGAATAGAAGGTAGTCGCAGGGGTGGGGGGTCATATCTGGGGAACATGTGACAGTATTCAGTGCATACCCATACAACAACTGAAGAAATAGTCAAGACAATTGAAAAATAACCAAGACAGACAAACATTACCCCAGAAACAGGGACAGAAGAAGTCTCAACCATTTTGAAAATAATCAAAGGACAAAATTATTTCAAATTTAAAGGTGAATTCTAAATCCAACAGGGAAAGATCTCCTTCTAAAGGAAACAACATGCACACATTCACGCAAGCACAACTTGCACACACTACCACTGTCTCTGGCCACTGACAGCAGCCCCAATGGTCAGAAACAGTGGTCATGGATGTGTGAGTTGTGCTTGCATGTTGTCTATTTTAAAAGAAGGCCTTTTGACTGAAATCTCTCACATTTAGAAGTCTTTATTGTTCTGTATGTCTGTAACTCAAAATCTCTTCTATATGGTGGGTAGTAATCTATCCTTTTCATAATATTGTCCAAGAGATTACCCATACGAAGCTTACTGGCCAACATCATCCTTAATCAACAAGAAAACAAAATCTTTGAACAAATAATAAAGCCAAAACAGTACAAAGTAATATATTGGTACCACTAAGCTCATGACATAATTTGTGTGGTAGATAAAACTCCTGACCGGAAACTACAGTTACGCAAATACTTCAGTACTGCTCATCCAAAAATCCATAACATCTTTGAAACCAAAGCAGACAAAAATAAATTTTACACAGACTGAGCAGAATTCCAGTGGACAAAGAGAGCTGTGCGCAAGAACTAAACATAATCAAACACTGTAGACAAGCTAAACAATAAAATAACACAGCTTACACCAAGCACATAACAATATTACAGCACAACACCAGTAACAGCCACCCACAGAGAACACACCAAGAAAGCAAGATGAAGAAGACACAATCATCAAGAAAAAATTGCACACACCAACATTTGACAACAAGAGAGCATATAACATAGGAAACATTGTGAAAAAATGAAGTATAAATGTGGCACATAGAACAAACAGTAAACTGTATAAAAAATTAAAAATACCCAACATAACCACAGATAAGTACAACAAAGCAGCTCTATACCAAATAACTTCAAAGACTTTGTGCAGACATACAGAAATTTCAGGATGAGATACTTGGAACATTTTTGTGCTCTGAAAAGTGACAGCATACGCTCCACATTTGCAGACCACCTCATAAAAAGCAACCACCACCTCAGTGGCATAGAAGCAGACCTCCATATTCTGACACACAGTAATCACCTGTTTCATTTATTAACAATAGAAGAAAATTATCACATCCAAAAAACTATTGCACAGAGCAGGAAAGCCATCAATGGCAAAACAGTAATCTGCAACAAAATATTATTCAACACTCTAAACAAACTATCAAACAACACAGAATAATACTCCATCCCCATCCGCCCCCATCCACACATAAACAAACTCAAATTTCTCTGCCATCAATGAAAAACAAAACAGTGAAATAAAAAACTGTCAGAAGCATATCAGAAATCTGTCTAATTCGCAACAAGGTGACAAGACACACAATACACCAATGAACAGGAGCAAACATGAGTAAACATTGTTAAAATATGAAACATAATCATAAATAACAAACCACACCAAATAATATGAAAAGGATAGATTGCTACTCAACATATACCAGAGATGCTGAGTCAGACTGTCAACACACACACACACACACACACACACACACACACACACACACACACACACACACCACAGAGAGTGCCGCCTGAGACTATAGGGGTAGCGCGCACTACCCCTATAGTCTCTGGCCTTGGTAGGCAGAGACTGTGGTTGTGTGTGTGTGTGTGTGTGTGTGTGTGTGTGTGTGTGTGTGTGTGTGTGTTGCCTAATTCTGATGAAGGCCTTTTGCCTGATGAAAGCTTACTTGTTTGACAGTCTTTTTGTCGTGGCTATCTGTGACTCAGCATCTCCACTATATGATGAGTAGAACTCTGTCATTTCTATAATACTGTCGTCATTGCATCCTGGATTTTCCAATGTTTAAACCGCACTAAATAGTTCAGAAAGTGGAAAAAAAGTCAACAGAAATAATATATTTAGCAGGCAAATAAAAACCAGCCACGGTGCAGGAAAACCAAATATGGCAGTGATAAGGCTAAAAAAAGGGCATATGATATGATTTCACTAGAATATGTATTTTAAAAGATGTATTTCTAAATGAAAAATTCAGAGAAGTGATAAGGTGTGTGTGTTATTTAAATAGCAACAAAGTCCAATGTAACATATTTCTTGCCCTAAATAAAACCTGTATATATTTATTTCAGGAAAAATAAAAGAAAATGGTTATTAAAGCGAAGCAGTAATTGTGTACTTGCAGAATGGCAGACCCTCCTTTAATTCATTATTATTTTTCTCCAAGTGCAGAGAGACAGCGAGAGTATGATACACCAATGTTTATTAATGAAAGCATGGTCTTATGGCCTACCTATCGAAATTTGTGAGTGCATTGAGAATTTCTTGGGGAGGAGGGCACTACCTGTAATATCAGTTGGAGTGTTGTTCACAGGTATCAAAGTAATTCAGGTGTGATCCAAACAAATATATTGGGACACATGCTGTTCTTGTTGTATTAATGACCTGGGAGATAATAATAACCTCAAACGGTTTGCAGATGATGTGGTTATTTATAATGAAGTACTATCTGAAACAAGCTGTAAATTATCCAGTCAGAGCTCGGTAAGGTTTCAAAATGGTGCAAAATTTGGCACCTTGCATCAAAAGTTAGGAGAAGTAAATTTTGCACTTCACAACATGTGGAAAGTAGTATCCTGTGACTATAGTATCAGTGAGTCACAATTGGAATCAGTTGTCTCGTACAAATACCTGGGTCTCAGAATATTTGGGGATATGAAATGGAATGATCGCAAAGACTCAATTGTAGATACAGTCTGGTGACAGATTAGGATATTTTGAAATGCAGTCAGTTTACAAAGGAGATTGCTTACAAAACTCTTATGCGACATATCATAGAAAACTGTTCAAATATGTGGTCTAATACCAGACAGAACTTACAGGGAATATTGAATGTATACAACACAAGGCAACACAAATGGTCACACATTTGTTTGACTCATTGGAGAGTGCCATGGAAATACTGAAAAACTTGAATTTGTAGGCATTTTGAAGCCAGCTATCTTGTAGAAGACTTCTTACAAAATGTTTCAATAACCAGTATTAAGAGAGGAATCTAAGAAAATACTAAATCTCCCTGTATATTGCTCATTTAGTAAAGTAAGACAGGATTAGCCCCATTACACAGGCATTAAGCTGTCATTCTTGTTACACTCTATACACGAATGGAACCGGAAGAAATTGTAATATGCTTCGTACAAAGGGAAATACCCTCTGCCTTGCACTCCACAGTTCTTTGCAGAGTATGGGAGGGTTGAGATTATTTTATACAGTGCCAATAAAATAGTGGTCTATTGTTCCCTGATAATACACAACTGTTCTGTGAAGTGTGGTAGTTAATGGAGACCATCCCATTCCCATAATAGTTCCCTGAATTTCATTTTTCATGGAGGCATCAAAGATGATGGAAATGTGAAGGAATAGAAAGTAGGTTATGGTAATTCAGCTTTTTTCACAAGAGTACTGGGAAGAAAATGCTTTATAGTGAAAATTTTAATATAGAATAAGGCACAGTAAAGGAAATGGCAGTAAAGAAGATTGATTGCATACACTATGGGTATGTTGCCTATTGCCTTTCGCCATTGGCTTTGTTGTTGCAAACTAATGAACAAGGTAATGGTGCACTCATAAGAGGTGTGATGTCATTAATGTCCAAGATTGTGTCAGATAATGCACCAAGGAAGCACAATATGGCAAAAAAACATGACATGCTGTCAGGTCATAACATGTGGAACAAAATGCCACAATGTTAACCAAGTCATAAATGATTCACTTGGGGAAATAAAGAGAGGCCCACTGAGCATGGTACATAAGTGCTGAAATAAAAAATAAATAAAAATAAACCTAGGAAAGAAAATCCTTTGGTGTTTTACAAAAGACAAGATTGCAAAAACTATTCATTTTGCAAACATGAAAAAAATATACACGAATGCGTGCTCTTGCGGCAATATACATTTGTAAAATATTCTTGGGTTTCGCACCATGTCAGGTGGTCACATGATGGGGAACATTTCAACCAGATGGATGGTGTCGTAGTAGGTAACCCATTGTATCCAGCCTCTTTATGGAGCATTTCGAGGACAATGTCTTGGGCATGGCTCCTGCAAAGCCTGGATGTTTTTATTGCTGCGTCGATGATAGCTTTGTTACTTGGTCTCATGGACATGAAAAGCTGGAAGAGTTTGTGGAACACATCAACAACATCCCAACATCCATGACCACATAAAGTTTATGATGGAAGTAGAGAAGAATGGTTCCTTGCTGTTACTGGATGTCCTTGTTCACCGTAAACCCAGTGGGTGTCTCAGTGATAGTGTTTACTGCAAATCCACCCACACTCATCATTATCTGTACGCCACCACCCAGCACAGAAACAGTGTGTTTTGAGTACCTTTGTACTTTGAGCTGAAACTGTCTCGGACACAAAAAACCTACCAAACCAACTGTGCCTCTTACATAAAGTTTTGAAGGACAAAAGTTACAACAACATACAATTTCACAAGAAGTTTCATCTAAGCCATGAAAGCAGAAGGCCTCTGAAGAAGACACAAAGAACATTGTGTTTTTACTGTTTTGTGGCTCAGTAACAGGTTAGCTGGCTCTGAAAGAGAGATAAAATTTACACAATTTTCAGATCCCCAGCCCGGCAACTAATGAAGGTTGTGAAAGACGGTGTAGGCCTCAGAACACCCGGAATATACAGTATGGGTAGTTTTATGTTGATCAGACTGTCTGCACTATTGAACAGTGTCATACAGAACATGAAAGATGTTTCTGCCTACGCCACCAGTAAAAATTGGCACTAGTGGAACATGCATAATAAATGTAGAGATAAAACTTTAGGACAACACCCTCAGTGAAGATGGTGGATTGCATCAGAGTATGGCCTGGGATCCTGTAATTGGGTGTTGAAGTGGGTGCAGCAGTCATGCCACGAAACATTACCATTATATGGTGCAGGACTGAGTGCTAGTGATGTCACTGATGACAGCGCGGATATATAAGCATGACAGCACCATCCAAACAACAGTCAATCACTTGACAATGACGGAGGAGATCTGTGCCAAATGCTTGTGGGCAGCTAACACTTGACATGACTTAAAACCCAAGAATATAATATTAACGAAAAAAAGCTTCTAATTTCAAAAGATGATTACTGGTAGAGAAACTTGAATGCAAATTAGCTGGTTTAGTGAGTGACTGATATCTGTGGTGGATGAAAGGGTAATCAGGGCTGGAGATGCTGGCCCACAAGCATACCAAATCGGTATTCCCATTGGTTTGCTGATTACATTTTAGAAAGATGGGTGCCACATTTAGTTACTTTAAAAATTTCAGGATATTATGCTTTGAGAGGAGATAGCTGTTTTGAAAATTTTTGCAATCAGCTTAAATGTTGGAAATGGCATTTAATGGGTAGGTTTCGTAGACTGATGAAGTAAGAGAGTTATAAGTATTATTTAGAAACAAGAACTGCAAAGACAAAAATATGTATGAAGTTGTACTGTACTTATGCTGGCAGCTATTAGGATTTAGTAGCTCATAAGAATAGATTGAAACTAATCGTTAAGAGCTATGAATGGGTCTATAAGTGAAAAGGGGGTAAACATGTTTTGAGTGAAGGTAACAGGTACATTATACAAGCATTTTGACTAGAATAGTATGCTTAAATGATAGTATGGCATCTGAGGAGGACAGATACCTTCAGTGGTGAAAGACATTTCAATAGTTTTGGAGTAGTGAAGAACTTGCAAGTGGGTATTCCTATCATGTTGATAGGACAGTACCTGTGCCTTAAAAACAACTTGTTTTGCCGCCCACTTTCTGCAGTTACATCTAGGATTCAGCCTATTAGCTCCCTCCCAACACTTCTGTTGCAGTCAACCTAACTACATCATTGCCCTTGTCAATGTAGTACATATCCTGCTGCCATTCTCTGTCTTTACATTATTGAGCATATACCTTTCTCTATGACCATATTTTGAAATTCATAATATTCTCTTATTTCACACCTTTCATTTCTGTTGTTACTCTCTATTACCACTTTTTCCATACCTGCATGATTTGTTTTAGGTGGATTTTGTCCACTTACTGTCCGCCTGCTTAGCTGGGTGGTAACGCACTTGCTTTCCATGCAAGGGGGCCCAGGTTCGATTCCCGGTTGGGTTGGAGATTTTCTCCACTCAAGGACTGGTTGTTGTGTTGTCCTCATCATCATTTCATACTCATTACCAGCACGTTCAACGGATGGGGCCTCCCAGCCAACGATGCCATATGCTAATTTTGATTTCCATTGTCCACTTATTTCCCAATCTATTCACTTTTCCAAACCTAAGCCCACTCCTCCAAGCTTATTTTCTCATTAAGATTATATGGGCATTTTTTATAATTATTGAAGTCGTACTGAATTGATTTGAAGGGAGGAGAACTTTATTACACACTTGATTAAAAGAAGAGGTAGGGTGATGGGATTAATTTATGAAGGGATGGTTAATTCGATTATTATGGGCAGTATTGGAAGAAAAATTGGGGAGAGAGACAAATTTGTATTTACAGTTAATGGACTCAAATGGACATAAACTACAGGAGCTTCTTCAAACTAGTTTTCCGACTGAACACTATAACAACCAAACACATCTCCAGGTCTGTATTGTATTGCACCATTACAGTTGGTTGATGATACGTGAGAAGCAGCTTGAGATGTGGTACTCTTTCTTATAGTCCAGCTTTCAGCAGTCATTGTCAGATTGTTGCAATCTGGAATGATGATGCTAAGCATGTGCAGCTTCCCTTAATCTTAATCCGCAGCTTTGGTAAGCAGCTGACTCATTCAATCTGGTGTGAGAGATTATTATTCAGGGCCTTGCAGCCAGTTCAGACCCATAATATATCGCTGTAATTCTATTAGTACTGGCTTTTCTATGAATTTCATTAATCCCATGTAATTCTCAAAATAACAGGCCACTTTTTCAGCATCTCGGTACAGTTGTTGTGGCTCAGTAATTTCATGCTTAGTAAGTGGTTCATGCTCTGTTCACAGTATGCCACTTTGCCTCTTTGCCTTTACTGCTTTATGGTATACATATATGGTGTTTGTGTCATATTTAGAGATGCCTATCTTTTATTTTCTGTTGGTGTTAACAGAATTTTGCAACTCTTTGCTAATAACTCAAAATAGTAAGATTAATTACAACAAGGAAAGAAAAGTCTGAATATTTATGTTCTGTATTTACTGCATTTCCTACACAGGTTTAGACATGAGAACTTATTACCTTTGGTGGGTTATTCATGTGATGGCCCCAATTACTGTTTGGTGTATGAGTATATGAGTAATGGATCACTGCAAGAAAGGCTAGCTTGCCAGGTCAGTGAAAAATATCATCCATTTTTTATATTCACATCTTTATCTGATACTCAGTATATGAATTTTCTGTGATTTTTAAATGTTGAGCAACATGTTTTATAAATTTCTTAAATTAAGACACATAGTAAAACATTATTGGGCTGTATAACAATTTATTGTGTACAATAACATTGTAACCTTTAAGCTGCTTATTTTGATTTATGTTTTCCATCTGCTGTTTCATTACCTACCACACACTGGAAATAACAGCCTGGAAGAGCTAAAATGGGAGCAAGAATTGTAATGAAGCATGTACAGCCATTATTCACTGTGTATATGACTGCCCACATTGATATTACATTTTCATTTCTTCTACAGCTTGTTATTTGTGAATAAACTCATTTTCACTTTAGTACATAAAGTAGATTGCAATTTTATATGCTGCAGATTCTGTGAAAGGCACGCAAAAATATTTTAATACTTTGGGTTTTCCCAATGCACTAGGTGAATGTATCATTCTCGGGTCTGCTGCTGGATTCCATTCTGTAAATTGCATAGTATTTTATCAAGGCAACAGCCCAAACATCTCCTGATGCATACTTCTGGTGAGGGCTGAAAATAGTGATACTCATTGTGCTGCAGAAGTTTTCTTATGCAGATTGCATCCAGAAGTCACACATGTACAATGGTGTGGCAAACCAGATGGGTGACTACAGTACATTGACGGTATTCTTACTGGGAACTGATGTGTACTTCTGTGTATGCACAGTATAACTCCTGCTGCTGCTGTTACATGTTCCTATGTTGGCGAGTTATACTGAATTGGTTGCTGTTTTGGACCACTGCTGTGCCATTGCTGGAAATACTTGTTTTGGTTGTTGCCTTCAGATGGTGGAAAGTGCAGGGTGCCAGACTGTGCTGAAATGCAATTCAGAATCACTATTGATGAGCTTTTCTGTCATGTAGATATGTATTATCTTTTTTATGGCACAAGAGAAAGAAACTGAGATTATACTCCTGATCTTTCTGTTCATCTTGTGATGTCCTGGGCTCAGCCACTGTTGTGCTACTGCAGATTTAACTGGCTAGTATGAGCACATTTGAAAATGCATTCATCACAACAGTCTGCACTGCGTAAAACATCTGACCAGTATATGGCATTCCACATGTTTGCTGACTCTCATACGTCTTGCTATTCTGGCATAGCAATCTTGAAAGCCTGCCAGAAGGCATGGAACTCAATCTCGGCCCACAGTTGACACTAGTATCAATGTCTGTGGCACTGGTCTCAATGTGCTGGATACCAGGCTCATCTCATTGGCCACTTAATGCTCGATGCAGCACTATAATGCTTGCTGTGCCATGGCTCCATTTTCAGTTTTATTTTCATTGTGCTGTCACACTGTTGTCATTACTCACTGTTGGTTTTGCACTCAGGTTCTTTATGTCTTAGGTTTTCACTCTTTAGATTCTCATTCAGATTTTTCTATTCTCTGCTCGTGAGTTTTCCTCTTGTTGATGTCTTCCTGTTCACACTCAGTGAAACGCTGTTGATGACCTCTGGTCAGTCAGTCAGTCCAGCCTCAGGGGTTTCAGTAGTCATTTCGGACTTTCTGCCAAGTCTTAGGCACAATAATTGGTGAGTAAGTGAAAGGTAGGCAGCATCCCATGCACACTAAGCCTGTGCAACGTGTGAAAACAGCAACAGCTGCCATTGTGCAGCAATTGTGGATAGCTGCCCACTCATAGTTTCATCTTGTAATGGCACCTAAGAAGAATGGGACAAGTATTTACTATGACTGAAATAGCACTTTGCTGCCTTTTGGATCTATGCTAATGTTCTCCAATGGTTGCTCTTCCTTTCTTGGGCTTCCCTGCAAACATTTCCCTTAACAAAGAAGTTGGCTTCTGTCAAGAATCAGGTCGTGCTCACATTCGACGAGATGTGCGTGTTGCTTTCAAATTATTTTTCTCAATGATTCCATGCTGTTACATCAATATCATAAGCAACCAAGTCAGTCGTATTGCTCCTGGGTGACCAATTTACAGGGATTGAATGGCTGATGTGATTACACTTGTGCGAATCTAACTTGCAACACCTTATATGCCAACTCTGTAATTCGAGAGCACAGCAACCCTCAAGCTGGACTGCACTTCTTTGTATTGTATTTTGAATCCCACAGGCAGCAAATGAGCATCTCATGGCCCAACCACAAGTACTAGCAATACAGACACAGCATTGTACCCTGGGGGAAATATGGAGGATGGGGGGGGGGGGGGAGAGAAATACTTGTAAACTGTTTCCCAGATGAAGTCTTCATGATTCCTCGATTTCAGGTGTGTCAATGGCCTCGGACCTGACTGAGACAACCGGTTGGTATGGGCAGTGACTTCAAGGAATAATATACGAACTTCAGGTAATTGTTCACCAGGGTGATTCTACCAAGTTGTTTATCAGTCTCACAACTGTGATCGCTGACGTCCATTTCCAGGTGGACACTGAAACTACTGTTTTCCTGATGAACCTCCATACATACTCTCACCTAGGTTCTCCCAACCTATCTCTGCCCTACTGTACGTTGATCACCTATGATGACAATTCCATACCCCTCTGGGTAATTCACAATTGCCACCTTCAAAACAGTCACTTGGCTGGTCATGCTGTTTGTTGTCGATAGTTACTCCATCACAACAGTTTCGGTCTGGATCCCTTCATGTTGTTTGGAGTCTCCATCAGTGAGGAGGTTCAGGTCATCTCTGACTCAGTTCCCTTCCAGCAACTTGACAACCTTTGTGCCACTTTTTCACCAATACTGGAACCTGGTCTGAGGTTGCCACAGAGTTCCAGGCTAATATCTCCTTGAATCCAGGCACTGTGCCCTGTTTCTGATGGGTGTAACCAGCGCTTGGGCTACACCTCTTAGTTATCAAGAATCTCAGTGGTTCCTTATGGCTAAGCAGAGACTTTCAATTGACAGTCAACGTCAAGCCACAAATGAACACTTACCATGTAGCATATCCTGATGATATCATTACAGAGCATGTTGCGGAGAAAATTTTTCTAAGATAGACCTTCTGACATGTTGTTCACAGTTCATGCTAGGTTAGGAGTCACAAAGCAAGCTCATCTAGGTTCCCCAGAACTAGCTCTGCCCTCCTGTTCATTGGTCACTTATGGTGACAGTTCCATTCCCCTCCAAGGTCAATTCATTCTGCAGATGCCTGTATCACTTACCATGTCTGTACCTTCTTGCACTAACTGTCTTGATGACTTAATTATCATGGACACTAGGCATCAGAACCACCAGCGAAGTCTTTGCACCTTTTTTGCTATGTTGCATGGCACAGTGCTAAAGTGCCATTTAGACAAATGCCAGTTTCTTCAAGAGTAAGTGGAATGGATCCAGCCCACTGACAGCAATGTCACAGCTATTGACTCTCTACCACTCCCCTCAAACTTACAGGAGCTGCAAGCTTTTTTGGGAAAGGGAAATTATTAGTCTAAAGGCATTCAGTACAGGTGGACAGCAACCTGCGAATGTGCTTTCAAACAGCTGAAGCATATGGTGCAGTTGTCACTCTGTCTTATACCCTTTTCACCATCAGTGGTTCTGGCTATGGATGCCTCCCCACATGGTTTTGATCTGGTGCTGCTTTATAAAATGGTGATGGTACTGAGCAATCAATTGCCTGTGCATCAAATATGCTCACACCCAGTCAAAAGAACTACTCACAGATAAAAAAGGAGTTTTAGCTATTGTCTTTGCTATTAAAAAGTTCCATGTTTACCTTTTCGGAACTAAGTTTACACTCATTATGGGCCATAAACCACCGGTGGCATTATTTGAGCTTTACTCCCATTTCCCTGAACAGACAGCAGCATTGTGTGCTTGTCCTTTGCTCCTGCAATTATACAATTAAGTACAAACCCAAAGAACAACTCACTAATGTGGAGACACTATCTTGCCTAACCATGGGAGCAGACTGGCTTCGATCAGAAGGAATCCTCTTGTTACCGCATTGATGTGGACTGGCAACAAACTATGGATGGATTTCCCATTGCAGCTGCTTGAATCACTTCAGACCTGTGCTGTGACCCTATCTACGTGCTCTGGCGCTCTGGGTCTGGGCCTGCCTCTCCCACTGTCTGCTGATCATTACTGATGTTTTTCTGATTGACACTGAGGCAGACACTCATTATGTCACCATTCTGACTGCTGCGTGGTATCAGGTGCTATAATTTTTATATCGCGGTCGTTGGCATATGCCATAGATGAAAGTTCTCGCACAGTGACAACCTACTGGCCAGTGCTAAGGACACAGAAGCCATGATGTGCCATTGTTCCACTTGCACCCAGCAACAGATTGCTCTAACTCACTCTTTCACCCTCTGGCCTATCTGCCATTGTCACAGGCACCTCATTCATTTGGACCTTGCGGACCCCTTTCTGGACTCGCTGTGGCTCATTGTTGTGGATACTTACTATTCATAAGTGTTGAGCTTGGCAACCATGACAACAGACACTACTATTAACGTGCAACATATGTGGATGCTGGTTACAGCTGTTGCCAACTATGGAGAACACCTTAACCACTGTCATTCCAAGGGATTCGGAGTGCCATCATACCTATCAACTCTGTCCCCTCTACCAACTACATCCCTGCCAGTGGTCCAACCAGACCTTGAAAGCCCATCTTTGCCAGTCCCACAACTGTACAAGTATAACTTGCTCTCCAGAACACCAGCAATATTTCCCATAGACACTGCCATGGAGGTGTAGGTCTCCAAGCAGTCTCCACAACCTTGGTCGCCATGTTGTCACCTTAACTTATTGCCAGATAATCCCAATTCCTCTCACCATCCAGTGGGCTTTGGCACCAGGACACCAACATTTCTGCCAGTTCACTTTCCGAAGATCGTCCAGGATGCTTCTGGCACTACACATCTGTTTCAGGGGGTGAGGGACCTGGTATCCTGGCCTGGTGATCTTGAAAGCCTGCCAGAAGCCACAGAACTCAATGTTTTCCTGCAGGTGGCACTGTTAAAGCTACAAGCACTGCTATCATCATCCACAGCACTGACCTCGAATTACCGCAAGATCGTGCCTATCTCACTGGCTAATTAATGCTCACTGCAGCACTAAAAAACTTGCCATACCATGGCTCCATTTTCAGTTGTGCATTCGCTGTGCTATTGTAGTATTCTCATTACATACTGTTGGGTTTGGTCTCCGATTCACTGCATCTTGGGTTTTTGCTCTTGGGTAACTTGCTTCGTCTTTGTTACCCAGCTGTGCCATCTCTGTTGCCCGTTTTCCTGGTTGTTGTTGGAGAACCACTGTTGACGGCCCCTTGGCTGGTCAGTCCAGCCTCAGCAGGTTGCATTAGTCATTCCCGAGTTTCTGCCAAAACTCAGTCACAATACGTGTCTCATTCCCTGAGCAAAAGATCGTCTGTAAGAAGCAGCATGTTTCTCAGCTTGTCACACAGACAGGAGATACATGTAATATATTTGTTGAACATTATTGAAGAACAACTAAAAATGGCAAGAAGGCTGTAATAGTGGGTACCTCCATTTTTTTTTTTTTTTTTTTTTTTTGGTCTTTCAGGTGCGGGAATCTTTTTAGTTGAAATGGCGCATAAACTTTTTTCTTAGAATAAGCCACTCTTAGATGTTGAAGCCCTTCTGGAAGACTTTCCAGATCTGTCTGCAGGCCAGGTCTATCTGTGTGTGGTGTAATGCGGCGAATTTTCATGGTTTATCCATGGGCACGGGGCTGTGGTGCTCTTTGGCAAGCCAGAGGCCACAGGGATGGTTTTAAGGAATTGTGACTGTCTCATTGTTCATTGTACATTATACATTGCTGGTACTCTCTGGACCAGAGAGCCCAATATACCGCTGAACTGTGTAAGGTGGTCACAGTTTCAAACCTGCAAATGTAGATTGGTATGAGCAGGCTTACACTAGTAGACCCATTGTTCTGTTAGCTTTCCTTAAAACAAAAATGATCAAACAGGGTAATATGCTATCCTTCATATTGTAAATTGAATTGTCAGTGAGAGAACTGAAATGCTGAAGAATAATAGGCAATGTCTCTACTTCACACCATACACATTTTCTATGTGTAATAACACCAAAAACAGGATGGTTTTAAGGCTGCCAACTGTAGAGACTTCTCTGCAAAGTTTCCCATGCCTTTGAGCTATTTATGATAATGAATACAGGCTGAATCAATGAATTAAAATTTTTACTAAAGCTGGGATTCAAACTCTGGTCTCTTGCTCACTAGGCAGATACGCTAACCACTGTGCCACCCTCGCATTGTGCCTAGCACAGCTGCACAGATTACCCCAGTATGTCTCCCTCCCTAAAACAAACTTCCAATTCTTTCAGCACATCTTGATGTTTCCCTTCTTAACTTGTCTCAGTATTGCAGAGGCTGATCTGAGCAGCTATGTTAGCCACATTGCCAGGGTGGAGCAGTGGTTAGCACATCTGCCTACTGAGCAGAAGACCTAGGTTTGAATCGTGGCCTTGGTATAAATTTTATTTCATTGTTTTGGTCAGTATTCATTGTTGATCACAGATATAAGGGGTCACATATCCATTGGAAGAACGGGCAAACTGCAGCTATCCTACAATATAGGGTCAACATTTAAACATTACTTGCTTCCTTTGACCCAGACAAATTGTGCAGATCAGTTGGTTCTTTTGCATTAGGTGTGGTCTAGAGTTAGTTATAGATGGCTTGTAAAAGCACCATATGTTCATGGGCAGTTCCTGAAAAAATCCCAAAAAAACAAGATTTTTGGGTACCAAAAGTACCAATTGTGGGGATGGCTATTTTTGTAATTCCTCTTAATGGCAAGCCATTGAAATTTTTACCATTTGTTCTTAAGATCATATTTTCAGAGAACTTCAAAATTTTTTCGGTATCATTATCTGTTACAGAGACCCAGCTGTCCAAAATTACCATACTTAGACAGAAAACTGGTTGTTAGCCTTTTTTACACAATGGGCCATAATTATCTAAATAATTAACCATAGAAAATGGCTCAAATTTCAACTGTAAATGCTTTAGACATTTACCTAGAAATGCCATTTTCCCATTTTCAAAAATCTTTAATTGTAAAATTATGAATTTTGGGCACCAAAAGTACCATTTATGGGGTGGCCACTTCTTTTATTTTGTATTCACTGCAAATTGTCAAAATTTTTACTTTGTTCTTAATATGATGTTCTCGGGGAACCTTGAAATGTTTCTCAATATCATAATCCATTGCCGAGATCCAGAGGTTGTGCATGATTGCCACAAGTTTTGGAAATCGGGGAATTCTAAACTTGCCAGAGAAATCAGGGAAATTTGATAAAAACACTGGAAAAGTCTCGTTTTTGTCTCAGTATATGAAATGCTTTGTTAACTGAGAAGTCGTGCATCATCTTGCATGGGCTCTGCTGAATATGTGCACTGCTTTCCTACTCTCTCTTTCTTATTGCTTCTCCCCTTCCTACCACTCCCCTCCGCTTGCAGTCAGTGCTGCCGCCACTTCTTGCTGCTAGCCTGGCAGCTGTCGTGAGTAGCAGGGAGGCACGAGGTGTGGTTTGTTTGGATCTGATTCTCTGTTGACATGGATGGAGACAACGGTCATGTGTCCATGAGTTGTGTCTGAGTGATTGTGTGAATGTTTGTGTGCTCTTGCTTTCTGACAAAGCCTATGGCCAAAAATTTAGTTGTGAGAGTGTGACTGTCTTCTCTACAAGCCTGTCTGCAGCTCATCGGTCATCTTTACAATGAGTTACTACCTATCCTCTTTACTATTGATTCTCAGGGTATTTGCATAAGTTATATGTTGCATGAATTGACCACCGTAGACTCATTTCATCAACATGGTGTCTGTGACACGTGAATAGCTGGCCACACAAGTGGGTCTCCACGATGGGACAAAACTGCAGGCCATTTCTGCGGGTATCTCTAATGGATTGGGCCTGCTGATCTGAAGTCTGTCGTCTTCCACTAATGTGCAGGCCCTGCCAATCGAATCTAATCTCACCAATCTGTCTGCAGGCCAGGTCTATCTGTGTGTGGTGTAATGCGGCGAATTTTCGTGGTTTATCCATGGGCACGGGGCTGTGGTGCTCTTTGGCAAGCCAGAGGCCACAGGGATGGTTTTCAGGAATTGTGACTGTCTCATTGTACATTGTACATTATACATTATAGATTGTACATTGCGACATTTTATAGACATTTTATTTATTTTAGTTCATTTTGGCACTTCAAAAGTAATGTGTATATTAGAAAGTATGGATGATAAGAAGAAGAAAATTGTGGTACTCGCTGGTGGTTTGTACGCTGTTTACTCATATATTTCTTGAAAGAAAAATCACATAATACCTGTAAAATAATAGACATATCACGGTGGATAACAACCGACAATAACAAACATAGTAGAACCAACATTTTATTGGTGATCGCCTGTAGCGTTGGTTTACACAACTCTTCCCCACCTTACACACTTCTTTCAAGAGGCCTACTGTTTTATGAGGTTATTTCTGAAAACTGTGAAGGTATTTTAAAGCTGTCCTGCAACTCGAAGGAAATGTGTATTTTTGTCAGCAAATGAGTTTAATTTTATTGAAATAAAATAACATCAGTGGTCTTAATGAAACACACATACCATCTGGCTTGCTTTCTCCATCTAAAAACAGTTCATTACAAAAGCTGTTGATGTAAGTACTTAAGGGTTTTGCTCGCATAGGGGGGGGGGGGGGGGGAGATACAGAAGTCAAGGAAAAATGCTAAAACTTGTCTGGGAATCAAGGAAATGTCAGGGAATTTCACTTCGGGAAACTTGTGCAACCCTGATGTAATATCCAGTCTGAGGTTAAATGTAGTTTCAACTGACACAACACAAAGATTCTGGTCTCATCATAAGAGTTCTGAGGTTGCCAAACTGTGTTTTTAGCTGCTATTTTTTTTTACCTATAAAACTTTGACATTCTGTCTTGCATAATGGGCACTTCAGTTTCAAAGTGCCCCCAAGAAGTGAGCATAACACAATAAGTAAAAAAATCATAAAATTCCATTAATGTGAAGTTATTATAATATGTTGTGCATTTTTTGTAAAGCAATGTCAAGTGAACTTAACATTGGATGGTAGGTGATTTTGTTTTAACCTCATATTGCATGTACTTATTTGTTGTTTATCTATGTCAAAGTGCGTAAATGTGTTGAAGTATATAAAAAAAACTGTCAAAACTTAACTGATGTAAAGGACTCATTTTATATAAGCAGCACAATCTGCTGTAACAGGGAAAGGAAGAGAACCAGCTGAGAAGTGTTCCTGTCAGAGCACAAAAAAGGCAAATATGCCCTTTTTAAATACTCTGACAGAAAAGTGGGGAACCAGCTGCCTCAATCCTCATTCCAGCTTCCTCACCAAAAATAGTGTCTTGTGAACATATTCACTCTTTTTTGCACTGATAGAGAGTAGCAGAGAGACAGTGATGTTGGAACAGAGAGGAGACAGTGCCAATGGGAGATAAAGCGAGATTAGACAGTAATGGTGGGAGAGAGGAGACAGCAGTGGCAGCTTATCAAAGTAGACAAGGGAGGCCAGGCCTCCTCCCTAGCAGCAGCAGCAGCAGCAGCAGCAATAATTATTTTTACAATAAACAGTTATGCACTTTTGTCATTGAGTGTGAAAGATGTTAGCTAGTGTTATTTCTTCTAAACTGTCAGATTAGAGTGCTAGTCAAAGTGCAAAAGCATGATCTTAACCTAAGATGGAGGTGCGAAGCATATGGCGAGGAGGCCAGATACATGTCAAGTCCCTTGTAAATGCTCGGTTACCATAATAACCAGTATGTCATTGCTAGAAACAGAAGAGAAGGTGCAGGCTGTCTTAGCCATGCAGTGCTATGTACTTCCATGATACAGGAGGCCTTTCTAGATTTCTCTTACATTAGTTTTCTTGTGCGCTGAAGTTTTTGATGATCTGAAGAATCTTGTATAGAGATTTAATATGGTATGCTTCTTCTAAAGATCATCTAAGTAGTTTATTTCATTTAAAGAGTTATCCAAACAAGTGTTTAGTATTTTGGAACATCTCGAACTGTTGAAAATCACACACAACAATGAAATGAAAGGTAACAGAAAAAACATGAAAACTGTAATTGATGTCGTAAGTCTTTTGGGTAAGCAGGATTAGCTTTCACAGATCATGAGGAGACAGAAAATTCACGGCATCCCAGAAATTTCAAAGCCATTTTTAAACTTGGACTTTGAAAGCACAGTGGAACAAAATGGGCTATTTCCATATACAGAATAATCTGATTGAATGTATAAATTTAAAAAAAAGTGAATATATACAGTCAAGTTTGGGTTGAACTAAATTTTTATGCCTGTGTTGTGGAACAAACCAATGGAAAGTCCAAACAAGTCACAGTGCTAGATTGTTGTGAGGCTGGTGGACTGCAGTTATGATGCTCAAGAACAGATTTTTTTGCTTTTCATCATGTTAGCCAAACTGAAACCACTGCTGCTTGATTCACTGTGCTAAGTGGTGTGCTTCAGAATTATGGTGGTGCTTCCATTTTGGCAGGAGAATTAAATAGTCTGTGAGCTAAGGTTCATGGAATTGCCCCCCCCCCCCCCTCCCCCAAGCTCCTTTTTACTCACTGCTGTGCACATTGTTCAGTTTTGCAGCAGAGCTGTCCTTGTATAATACCAGAAATGAGCTTTTCCTCCACACTTTAGGATATTCTCGCTTTCTTCCACAGGTCTTCCAAATCAAGAGCAGTTCTCACAGTATTGCTGGTAAATGCATTCATTCAAACAGTGTAACAAGATGAAACTGTAACGCCAGAACAACCTGTGTTAATGGAAAGTCCAGGATGGAATCATGACAATATCATAAAAAAATACAGATTGTTAATCACAATGTACAGGAGACGTTGAGTCCCAGATGGGCACAACAAAAAGACTGCTATGCATTAGAGCTTTTGGCCAAAATGATTTCTTTTAAAGTAGAAAACACACACACATTCATACAAGCACAGCTCATAGAAAGATGACTACTGTCTCAGGCTGCTGAGGCCGGACTGCATACAGCAATTGACGCATGGCAGGAGAAGCAATAGGGGTGGTGGGGCTAAGGGGGAGGATGGGATGGGAAGAGCGCGAAAGAGTAGTGTAGAGGTGGGAGAAGGTGTAGTGTTGCTTGTGGGAGTGTGCAGGGTTGTGTTGGGGGACAGGGCAGAGCCGCTAGGTGCAACCGCTAGGTTTGAAGAGAAAGGGGCGGGGGGGGGGGGGGGGTGTAAGCGAACTAAATAAGGAGAGAAGTAGAGCAGAAGAAAAAGACTACTGAGTACATTAGTGGAAAGAAGGCTGCATAGTGCTGGAATGGGAGCTGGGAAGGTAGAGTTCTCACATGTTCAGTTCAAAAAGATGGTGGTGTCAGGAAGGATCCAAATGGTGCAGGCTGTGAAGCAGTCATTGAAGGGCAGCATGTTCAGCGAGGGAGTGGTCCAGCTGCATCGTGACTACAGTTAGTCAGTAACCATTCATGTGGAGAGAACATTTGTTGGTTGTCTTCCCTACACAGTAAGTGGCACAGTGGTGGCAAGTTACTTTGTAGATCACATGACTGCTTTCACAGGTAGCACTGTGTTGATGAGATAGGTGATGCCTGTGACCGGACTGGAGTAGGTGGTGGTGGGAGGATGTATGACAGGCCTTGCAACTAGATCTGTTGCAGGGATAAGAGCCATGGGGCAAGGGGTTGGGAGCAAGTGTGTAGTAGGATATTGCAAAGGTTCTGTGGGTGTTAGAATACCACTGTGGGAGGGTGGGATGTTCCTCATTTCAGGGCACAGGTAGTGATAACCCTGGTGGAGAATGTGATTTAGTTGCTGCAGTCCGGGTGGTTCTGAGTCATGAAGGGAATGCTCCATTGTGGCTGCACAGTACGAATGTGAGAGCTGATAGATGACCGGAGAGACAACACATGGAAGATCTGTTTTTGTACACAGTTGGAATGGTAATTTCGGTCTGTGGAGGCCTCAGTAGAGATCCTGGGTATATTTGTAGAGATTCCTTGTGGCAATAGATGTGATTGCTGTGGGTGGCTAGGCTGTATGAATGGGAGTGCTTGGTCTGGAACGGGTGGCAACTGTCGAATTGGTGGTATTGCTGGTGGTTGGTAAGTTTGATATGGTTGGTATCTTTCATATAGGAGGGTAGGCTGTGAGTAACAGAGTGAAGGTGTTGGTCTATGAGAGCAGAGATTCTCTTAATGGATGTACAGTAGTCAGCCATGATGGAACGTCCACAATGGTTGGGTTTATGGACTTCAGGAAGCATGTAGAAGGCAGTAGTTTGGGGAGTGGTAGGGTTGAGAAGACAGAGACTCAGGGAGAGGTTCTGGGATAGGCCTTAGGTTTTGAGTAGAGACTGGAAATCTTGTTGAATATCTGGAAAGGGATCACTGTGCCAGGGTTTGTAGGTGGATGAATCTGACATTGGAAGAGACCCTCTACTAGATAATCCCTGCAGTTCAAACCACTGTGTTAAAGCCTTCATTAGCAGGTAGGATTATAAGGTCAGGATCAGATTTTTGATGGTGGATTGCTGTTTGTTCTGTGGATGTAAGGTTAGTTTCCATGTTGGTGAATTTGAGCAATGATGCTGAGGCAATATTTGAGGTTAAGAAATTCTGGAATGTTAATAGAGGGGGGAGGGAGGCAGGGATGAAGGGGCAGTGGGGATTGATCACATTTGGATAAAGGAGTGAACTGAGTCAGGCAGTGTATAATGTTGGCTTTGGGCTGTGTCAGATTGGTAGGTTTGGTGGTGCTAAAGTGTTTCCATTGTAGGTACTGGGAGAAGGAGAGAAGGTCTTGAACAAGTCCAGCATGATTGAATCTAGATGTGGGACAAAAGGTAAGGCCCTGTGAGAAGTATGGATACTTCTGTTTGATTAAGGCTTTTGGAGGAAAGGTTCATACTGTGTTTTGGGTCTGTTTAGGTTCTGGATTCTGTATGGTGGTAGGAAGGAATTTCTGAGGGTGTGGTAAATGTAGATCTGCGAGGCAGAATTTGTTGGCTGTGAAGAAGGTGATGTGGGGAAGGTTTTGGGGGCTCATCTTTTGAGACAACCTTGAGCATGCTGCTCCATTTCCAGGAAGGCAAGTGTTTCTGTGTTAGAGATGGTATGCAGGAATTTGGAATTGCAGAGCAGGAGAATTTTGCATATGGAGAGAAGGTATTGCAAGGAGGTTTTGGCCTGGTCTATGTGGTTTTAGAGGACTAGGTTATTGAGGGCTATGGACAAGCAGAATTTCAACCGTTAGAGGTGGAAGAAGGGGTTGCAGCCAGACATGGATAATTTAATGGGGAGGTCATTTGGGGTATTCCAAGGGCTAGGCAACAGTGCAGAAACAGTATGTAGAACTGGGTTTTGGCTAGTGATAAGGAAACTTTACTGGATTGGGGCTCATGAAAATATGCAAAATACAAAAAAAAAAAACGGAAAAATTCATTCAAAGAGTGGAAAAGATGAAGTATGGGGAACGTAAGTGAAACTTGATGGTAGAGCTGATAATGAAAGGTAAAGATGAAATAAAATTGACGTGAGAACAAAATGAGATCAAAGAGAAAAAAGTAAAAATAAAAAGACAATAATATGAGATGCAGGTCAGTGGTTGAATATGAGTGAAGTGTGAAGAGAGGGGACAGCACATATAGATGACTTAGGTGAGGTTGGTATGTGCATGGTGGAATAAGGGAAGAGAAAGGGACTTGGGGGGGGGGGGGGGGGGGAGTGAGTTTATAGGTGGAGGTTCAGTAAGTTCATGTGGTACAGTAAGGTACAGAAAATAGCATTCAAAAAATAATTGAGAGTGAAGGAGGAAGACTGATTACTTTGAAGATCTAAGACCAATTATATCGGCGGGAATAATGCCAGACATGCAATGCTACACCAGCAGTCAGTGTGGTCACAATAGCTGCATGTCGTGAATGGACAAAACGGTTGATACACTATGGCTCACAAGTCAGAGCTTGTATTGTTTGGAGGCAACAGGTAAAACACAGGGAAGAAGACCAAGAAAAGATGGACCCTGAGTAAAGTAATGTGTTAGAGAACAGGAACAAAGAAAAATAGCACTGGATTGCAGGATGGAAGAAAAGCAACAGTTAGGTGAAATCAACCAATGGAAGATAGAGGATGAAGTAACGACAATATTATTCGTGCATTCAATCTCTCACATTGAAACTTGTGCCGTCCAAGAAGTAGAGCAGCATGCACATTGCCACACCTTAAAAATCTCTCCAACGTGTTCACCTCCTACTCCTGCCTTTGACTTCAACTGTCCACCACCTCTACAGCAGCCTGCAAACCTCCCCCACATCCTATCACACCCTACAAACCTGCCTCCCAGACTTATTACATTTACCACATTTACACTCTCTTCCACTGCCATACAGAATCCGGAACCTAAACAGACCGAAAACAAAGTATGGACCTTTCCTCTAAAGGTGTTAATCCTACAGAAGTATCAGTGCTTTCTAGTGCGCCTTACATTCTGCTCTGCTCTCAAAATTCAGTCATGCCGGACTTGTTGCAGACCTTCTCTCCTTCTCAAACACCCTACAGTGGAGAACATTTTTTCACTACCAACCCTCCCAATCAGATTCAACTCAAAGCCAATGTTGAAACCTGCCTAACCCTTTCACTGCTCCATCCAACTGTGATACACCCCCACTGCCGCCAATTAACCCCCTGTTAACATTCCAGAATTTCTTATCCTTAAACCTTGCCTCACCATCATTCCCAACATCCTTAAAATGGTATCTAGCCTTATATCCACAGAAAGAATTGCAATCCAATACCTAAAAACTGATCCTGACCTTATAATCTTACTTGGGAAAAAAAAAAGACTCCGCCGCTGTGCTTTTGAAGTGCAGGCTGTCACATTTGTCCACATACAAACCCTGTCACAGTGACCACGTTTCAGAAATCCAGCAGGATCTCCAGTCCCTCCTTAAATCAATAGGCCCATCCTGGAACCTCTCCCCTGAGTCTCTCTCTCCTCACCCCTATCAATCCCTGTACAACTACCATTTACATGCTTCATAAAGTTCATAAACCAAACTATGCTGAGTGCCCCATTGTGACTGGTTACTGTGCCACCACTGAGATAATCTCTGCTCTTTCATAACCTACCCTCCTATGTAAAAGAGGCCAACCATTTCCTCCACTCATCTCCACAGTTCCTGTTGCTACACCATATAGTGCTCTGCTTGTCGCTATTGATGCCACCTCCCTCTAAACAAGATCCCTGATGAACATGGCTTTGCTGCTATTGAACACTATCTTCACCATGTGACTCCAAACCGACAATGTCCTTCCTGGTCACCATGTCCAATTATATCCTCACCCACAATTACTTCTCCTTTGAAGGCATCACCTACAAACAAATCTGTGGTACAGCAATGGGCACCTACACTGAACTATCCTGTGCCAGTCTGTTCGTGGGTCATGTAAAGGAATTATTGAGAATCCCAACCCCTCACCTGTTTCATATTTATTGATGACATTTTCGTGATCTGGAATGGGGGTGAGAATATCCTATTCACATTCCTCCAGAACTCCAGAGCCTCAACACCTTCTCTCCCTTTGCTTCACCTGGTACTCATCAATCCAACAACACAAGATACATATGACCGGGACAGCTGGGAAATATGGGAAGAACACTGTAATTTTTTCATTCAGGAAAAATCCTGGGAATTTTTTAGAATTCCACGTTTTCTCAGATTTAGTTTTCAATTAAATTTTTGTAATATTCACTGGTAAGGACTGACACTCTAATGAAGAATTTTACTTTAGCCCGTTACTGCAGAAAAATACTGTAGCAGTAAAACATAAACAAGAGAATAATACCAAAGTAAAAAACAGTGCGCACACACACACACACACACACACACACACACACACACACACACAGTGTCTGCTGACAACAAGATGTGTCGAAGGCTTTAGGGCAAAAACTATGCACTGCTTTGTAACAACAAACTGCTTTTGATGAGTATGATGTCACAACTGTTTACATTTCTAACAGGTCACACGAAAATATTGTGAATGGTGGTTTGAGAAGTTATTTTTAAAGTAAGTTTCTTTTTCCTCGAGAAGAATTATGTTACGTGTGAGAGTGTTGGGCTCTCATTCAAAACTTAACACTTTGCAGAGCAGCCACTTAGAAAATTCCAAGCCCATAAGACCAGCCATTTAAGTCATTATTCAAAATTTTACTGGCAGATCTATATGTGCTAAAACAGACCAATCTTCAATGTTAGTTTTATTTAAGTTCTTTCGTTGATTACAAATTTAGCAATAATTGTGGCAAAAAGTACAATTATCCTTAGAAAACGGGTTCAAGGGGGTCACAAGGTGAGTACTTGAGTAATTTGTCACATAATTGGCTTTTCTAGGAAAAAGTTAAAGTGCTTGCCAGAACATGTACTCAGCCAGGTAACCCACAAAATGTTTGTTGCTCAGCAAGGAAATTTATAATCGTGCTTGTGAAAAATGTGCAGCTGCTGCAATTGAAGAAGTAATCTTAGGATCCTGCCTAACCACACGTTCAGAAAAAAAGGAAAAAAAAATTGGCAACCAATATTATATGTGAAATCTTAGCTCTTCTTGTAGCTATACTGTATATATACTGATCAGTCAGAACAATATGATCACTGACCTACTGTCAATTTAAACCCGTCCAGCAATAATAGCATCACTTGGCAGGGAATGACTGCTAGTCAGATACATGCATGGTGCATGTAGTATCAGTGAATGTGCTGTCCCATGTGTAGAATGTGGAAAGTGCAGGATCTATCTGAATTTGACAGAGGGCAGATTATGATGGCCCAGAGGCTCAGCATTTTGGAAACTGCACAAGTTGTTGGGTGTTTGAGGAGTGCTGAGGTGAGTGTCTCCAACATGTGGCGAAACCGAGGTGAAATCACGTCCAGACCTTGTGGGGTTGGGTGGCCTCTCCTCATTACAGATGTTGGGTGTTGCAGGCTGGGAAGATTGGTAAAACAGGATGGACAGTGAATTGTGGCAGAAGTAACATCAGACTTTTATGTTGGCAGTATACAAGTGTAATTGAAAACACTGTGCACTGAACACTGCTGCAGATGGGTTTCTGCAGCCGACGACCTGTGTATGTGCCAATGTTAACAGTACGAGGTCGGCAACTATGTCTGAAGTGGGCATTTAACTATCGCCACTGTACTTCTGCACAGTGGCAGAGCATTGCATGAACTGATGAATCCCAGTACCTTCTTCATCGTGTCTATGGGAGGGTGCGAATCTGTCGTCTTCCAGGGGAGCAGTGCCTTAACACTTGTGCTGTGGGACAGAGACAATCTGGCGGCAGCTCATTTATGCTCTAGGGAACATTGATGTGGGCATCCGTGGCTCCAGTGAAGATCCTGCAAGGCACCCTAAATGGCCAAGGAGTATCGTATACTGCATACAGACCATGTACACACCTTCATGATGATCATGTTTCTTGACGGTAGTGGCATTCTTCAAGAAGAAAATGTGCCATGTCATAAGGCCAGAAGTGTGAAGAGTGGTTTGGGAAACACAGTGGCAAGTTCCAGTTGATGTGCTGGCCCCCCAGCATGCCAGATCTCAACCCAATCATACAATTTGGGATGTGATTAAACGTGGTGTCAAAGCTCATCACCTCCCTCCCCAGAATGTACAGTAATAGGTGACTTCTGTGTGTAGATGTAGTGCCAAATCCATCCAGTGACATACCAAGGCCTCATTGCTTCCATGCCACAATGTGTCACCACTGTTATACTCGCCAAAAATGTAAGTACAGCCTGTTAGGTAGGTGGTCATAATGTTCTGGGTGATCTATGTATATTAATTTAAACCCATTAACTTCTCCTAATTGTATTCCTGATACTTAACAGTAATGTTCATGGCTGACAACATCACATGTCATGTGTTCTGAATATCTGCTCTCAGTGGCTAGAGAGATCATATGACATGACCTATGATTGGCTGACAAAAGCGCTTCATACGAGGTCTCAGTTTCAGTGCTTCAGAAGCTACTGTGCTGTATGTGGTGGAATTTGTATTTATACTTTCATAATAGAAAAAATATGCAGTGTACTTGTTGCCATGCATCAAAGATCTTTACGAAACATGTTTTTTGCTGATTTTTCTTCCGTAAAGTGCTGGGAAGCTCTACACTGTCACATAAGGATTGATAAGTTTTACAGCTCTGAGGGAAATTATATTGTGACTTAACACAGAAAAATATGTACCTTTACCCAGGGTATAGTTTGTTTTCACCCAGGAAAAAGTGTATTTTTAACAGGGAAATCTGGGATTTTTTTAATTGTCTGCATGCACATCCTTCCTTAACGTTTACTTCTTCCTCAAGAATGGATATATCAGTACCCTTCATCCATACCAAATGTACCAACCACCAGAAATACTTACATCTTGACAGTTGCCACCTCTTCCATTTTAAGATGTCCCTTCTGTACAGCCTAGCGACTTGTGGTCATCACATCAATCAATCCCTGTCGAAATATAACAAAGGTCTCACTGAGGCCTCCATAGACTGAAATTACCACCCCACTGTTGTGTAGGAAGAGATCTTCTGTGCCTTGTCTCTCCAGTTATCTACCACCTTCCACATACACACTGTGGCCACAAAGGAGCACTCTCCTCATCCCTCAGTACCACTCAGGGCTGGAGCAATTATGTTCCCTGCTAGGGCTTCAACTACCTCTCGTCACACCTTGAAATGAGGAATATCCTACCCACTATCCTTCCCACAGCTCCCCCAGTGATATATTGGCACCCAACAAATGACGCAGTATTCTTGTACATCCCTACTCCACGCCCTGCTCCCAAAGCCTTTGCTCTTATACCTGCAATAGACCTCGAGGCAAGACCTGTCCCATACATCCTCCCACCACCACCTACTCCACTCCAGTCACAGTCATCATCTATACCATCAAAGACCAGGCTACCTGTGATCTACTAACTAAGCTGCAACCACTTCATAATTTTCTGTGTGGAGATGATAATCACCAAGCTGCCTGTTTATGTGAATGGCCACCAACAAACTGTAGCCAAGAGAAAGCTGTATCACCCACTTGCTGGACATGCTGCCCAGCACAATGTGCTTCACTTCAGTGATTGCTTCATAGCCTGTGTCATCTGGATCCTTCCTACTAATACCAGGTTTTCTGAATTGTGCTGGTCAGAACTCTGCCTTCAGTATACCCTATGTTCCCATAATCCCCCTGACCTCAACCTTTGCTAATCCCTATCCTTCACCTACCTGTCCCCTTTCCTGCTCCAACTCCAGCACTGCACAGCCTTCTATTCCACCAGCTGACCCATTAGTCTATTTTCCTTCCCCTACTTTTCCATTTCACTTCTCTTCCCTCCCCCTGTCCTCCTCCTGTCAACTGTCTCTCTTCAAAACTCCCAACTGCACCTAGTAGTCTACCCTGTTGCCACACATTCCTGCAAACTCCCACAAGTAGCATAAGCAGACACCTTCTCCCACCCCTACTCTGCTTTCCTTCCCTTTTTCCCTGTCCCATCCTCCTCCTTAGCCCCACCACCAACTGATTGTTTCTTCCATCAGGCACAGTTGCTGTACACTTCCAGCCTCAGTGGCCAGAGGCAGTGGTTTGTGTGTGTGTCCTTTTGGTTTGAAAACTGTACTGTGTAGCAGCCTTTTCGTTCCTGTCTGTGACTCATTGTCTCTTCTATATGGTGAGTAATGGCCTGTCCTTTCCATAATATTGTAGAATAATATTTGCCATTCTTGAAAACTGTTCAGGCCTAACTGAGGTTTCAAATGGAATAATTGACAGTCCAGGCTCTAGTATAAAGATTACAAGGGAAGCACATGGTTTAAAAATAGCAACTTTGTCTTTGTTTTTCTCTTCTATATTTTTAAAGACTGAACTGTTTCTCAATACTCTTCAGGAAAAAACCAGTTCTGCAACAATGCTGTCTAAGGATTCTTGGCTTACATGAAAAGCTTATAAATTGATTGACTTTTTAAATTCCACAAAACACTCAACTAATTCATAACCTGAAGCTTCCATGAATAGAGTTGAAATGATGGATGCATGAAGTGGTAACCCATTGATGTCAAAAGACAAACAGCTGTACATCAAGGTACTGGATAATATTGTAAAACAACTGGAAACAAGATTTTCACATTTGATATCTACATTTGCATCTGTGTCTATACTTGCAAACCATCATGAAGTGCATGGCAGAGTGTACATCCCATTGTACCAGTTATCAGGGTTTCTTCCCATCCCATTCACATATGGAGCTAAGGAAGAATGATTGTCTTAATGCCTCTCTGTGTGTGATTTAATTATTCTAATCTTATCCTCACACTCCCTATATGAGTGATACGTATGGGTTTAGTGTACTAATATTCATAGAGTCGTCATTGAAAGTTGGTTCCTGAAAATTTTGTTAATAGACTTTCTCAGGAAAGTTTACATCTATCTTTTGGTCTCTGCCAGTTCAGTTTCTTCTGTGTCTCTGTGACATTCTCCCATGGATCAAACAAACATGCAAACATTCATCCTGTCCTTCTCTGTGTATGTTCAATATCCCCTGTTAGTGCTACTCGGTAAAGCTCCCAAACATGTGAGCAGTATTCTAGAACTGGGCACACAGGCGATTTGTAAGCAATCTCCTTCGTAGATTAATTCCCCAGTATTCTACCAATAAACTGCAGACTACTTCCTGCTTTACTCATGACTGAGCCTAGGTGATCGTTCCATTTCATATCCCTACAAAGTGTTATACCCAGGTATTTATATGAGTTGGCCAATTCTACCTATGATTCATTGATATTGTAGTCATAGGATACTGTTTATTTATTTATTTTTTATTGAGTGCTCAATTTTACATTTTTGAACGTTTAAAGCAAGTTGCCAGTCTTTGCACCACTTTGAAATTTTATCAAGATCTGACTGAATATTTATCCAGCTTCTTTCACTTAGTACTTCATTGTAGGTAACTGCTTCATTTGCAAAAAGTCTTAGGTTACTATTGATACTGCCTGCAAGGTCATGAATATACAGCATGAGCAGCAAGGGCCCCAATGCACTTCTGTGGGGCACACATAAATTACTTCTATATCTGATGATGACTCTTCATCCCAGATAACATGCTGTATCCTCCCTACCAAAAAGTCCTCAGTCCAGTCACAAATTTCACTTGACACCCCATATTATTCTACTTTTGACAATAAGCATAAGTTTGGTGCTGTGTATAATGCTTTTCAGAAACCAAGAAATACTGCATCTGCCTCACTGCATTCATCCAAAGGCTTCAGTATATCATGTGAGCAAAGTGCAAATTAGGTTTCACATGATCGTTGTTTTTGGAATCCACACTGGTTTGCATGGAGGATGTCATTCTACATGAAGAACCTCGTTAAGTTTGAGCTCAGAATACATTCTAAGATTCTGCAACAAGTCAATGTCATGGACAGGGGATGGTGATAAACTGCTCCTCCTAAAATTATGCAGTACTACTCAGTTCACCAGCAGTGAAGAGCATTTCCTTGTAAACAGTGATGATTCATTATAACAAATGTAT
Organism: Schistocerca gregaria; assembly: GCF_023897955.1. Lineage (NCBI taxonomy): Eukaryota > Metazoa > Arthropoda > Insecta > Orthoptera > Acrididae > Schistocerca > Schistocerca gregaria. The sequence goes on from NC_064921.1 coordinate 302,555,406, forward strand.
GGCACATCCTTCAGTCACTTGCAGCTGCTTTTAGAACTCGAACTCTTACTTGTTCCCAAACTGAAAAAACCATTACTGCAAATACTTTAAAGCAGAGACACATGGTACGATGTCGTGGAAAGATTTGCAAAGAAGAACGATCATTGAATGGACTGGTTTTACAAGTAACGTCCCTCAAATGCCCAGTCTATGTTTTTTAAATAAAAATGAGTGGTGGTATTATTATTATTGTTGTTATTCGCAGCAGTAGTCCTTGTGGTGGTGGTCATCATTCTCATTAGGAACACTATGAATGCTTATGTTAAAAGGGAAGGAATTGTGATATTTCAGTGTGTTTCTTAGCTTCCCAAGAATTTAGGCCCATGATCCACCCTTGTGAAAAAGTGCCAGTGGGAGAGAAAGAGAGAGGAGACAGTGAGAAAGTGCCAGTGAAAGAGAGGGGGATGACTACAGTAGCAGTGGGACCCAAAGAGAGAAGAGACAATGATTGTCAATTAGAAACAGTGACAGTAGAAGGGAAAGAGAGAGATGAATGAAGACAATAGCAGTGGGAGCCAAAGAGACAGTGGAAATGAAAAAGAGAGGTGAGTGCAGACCATACATAGGCTTGGGGGTGGGGGTGCCTGGACAGACATTGGCAATGGGAGGAAAAATAATGGGACAAAGACAGTGACAGCTGGACAGAGAGACAGAGAAAATGGTAGAGGAGACAGTGATAAGGAGGAGTGAGAAGGAGAAAGGGATGAGGACTGTAACATTGGGAGACGGGCAGGAGGAAGTGCCAATGGGAGGAAAAGGAGACAGTGGCAGACAGACATATATAGACAGTGTCAGTGAGATGCTGAGTATGAGGGCTTCACTACAAAGAGAGAGACTGGATAAAATAATTTAGGATGTTCTGCATTAAAAAGGTTTGCATTCCAAAATTTTTGGTGAAGAATGAGGATTGATGGAGCTCTTTCCCCTTCCGTCTGCCTTTTAAAGAGGAGCGTATTTGCCTTTTTGTGGCCTGTGAGAAGCACTTTCAGCTGGATTTGATTTAATTTTTTTTCCATTGTAGATACACGTCTGCAACACTGATACACATTGAAATCTCAGAGCCACAGTTCCATAGTATGCTGTCCATTGATAAAATGGAATACCATGCAGTAATTTGTTTTCTATATTTGATGGGGAATGACACTGCAACAATCCGTGCTGATTTTTCCTTCTTTGGGCACCTCAGTCACATAGAAGTTTTTAAATGAAATTTCCAGCAATTGACTGTATTTTTTAATAATCATTTATTTCACACTATCACAATCAGATAGAAAAGATGAAATGTAAAAAGTGAAACTCAGTCATGCAGCAGCTTTCAGCTTCTTGCATGAAACTTTCAACATGACAAAGATTGATGCCCACTTTGTTCCACTCTTTCAAAATGCCCACCAAATTGAGGCAACAGTGGAAATGTTGCAGCTGTGTAAGGTCACTCCAGATACCTTCTTTAGCCACATAATCGCCACAAGAGAATCGTGGTTGTATCATTATGGAGACATGACTGGCAAAAAAGGTGAAGGCACAACCATCAAGGTGGTGCTGTTTGTTTGGGCTGTCATGGTATGGTGCTAACAGATTATGCTCACAAGGTGTAAACTGTCACAGTACCAGACATACATAGTTCAGAGTAGATGCTATTGGGGTAGAAGATCCAGATGGCTTAGACTGCAGAGCAGTCAAGCACATTGTGCTTAGCAGCATATTCCACAAATGAGTGGACAACTCTGCTCTTGGCCACAATTTGTTGATGGCCATTCATCTTGGAATACACCTAGTAGGTAGTCATGCACACATGCAAAAATACAACAGAACAAATATATCAATGATTGGTTGCACTGGTGGCCCTAATTCCGATAGGGTGCAGTACACTTGCGATGGGAGTGAAAATATGATGTAGTGGATGGATGCATGGGATTCAATCCTGCTATGGTCTTAGTCCCTCTAGTCCCTGTCACACAGTTACCTCCACTCCTGTCCCCATGACCACCACTTAATTCTATCATTCTACACTCACACTTCCTTCTCTGCTTTCTCTCCCATTCTCTGTCCTGCCTGCATCTCCCAATCCATTCCCTCACTGTACACCATGCAACACACAACTTCTCCTGCTCAGGGTATGCCTTTGATCGGACTGGAATAGGATCTGCTATGTGAGTGCAAAGTATATGTTTTGCATCAAGGTTCACCATAGGGGTATGGTCAGTGTGGTAAGGGATTAGGAGTAAGCATGGATGGACCAGGATGTTTCTTAGATTGTGTAGGCAGTGGAATACCGCTTCTGGAGAGGTCCAAAGGATTCAAAATGTGATGTTCCTCGCGGGCATTGTGACAGATATTTTAGGCTCTGGGAATGGATGTAGTTAAGTTGTTCCAGTCCATGATGGAACAGTGTACTGAAGGGGATGCTCCTTTGCAACTGGTTCACAGGTACAGTTGGAAGGACATCAGACCAAAAGATTGTTAGTATTTTCTGATATGTTTATATGCCTACAGACAATACAATGCTTCTAGTATATGGTGGAATGTTACATTTACTCTTTCCATTTTTGTATTACATTCAGGTCTTTCTATTATCGCATCTGTAAATATTTTGTGTTATTGTAGCATTACTTTAAGTAACAGATTTTATTTTGTTTTCAGTGGGAGATTTGCTTGTATAATTTGATTTATATTATTTAAATCAGAGCTTTTGGCAATTTGATTTATATTATTTAAATCAGAGCTTTTGGCCAGTTTGGATTCATGTTGTATAAATTTTCTACTATAACACTGATTTTAGGGCTCAACTCCTGTACTGAACTGGCAAACAAGATTGGACATCGCTCTTGGTACATCAAGAGGAATCTTGTATCTGCATACTGCATTTGAGAAGCCTCTGGTTCACAGGGATATAAAAAGTGCAAATATTTTGCTGAACGACAGTTTGCAAGCCAAAGTAAGTGAATGGAAATTCCCTAGTAGTTGAATTGCATTCCCAGACCATATAAACTACAGATCTTTAGACATTTTTAAGTATTTAGGTTCCCTGCTGCGACTCGTTAGGGAAATTATAATGCAACTGGAAAGTTAAAAAAAAAAATCTACTCACCAAGTGGCAGCAGGAGAACACACATGTAGAGGTGTTAAAATTAGCAGCCTTTCAGAGCCAGTGGTTCCTTTTCTGAAGGGAGTGAAGGGGGAAGAAGAGGGGTGAAGGAAAAGGTCTGGTGAGATCTGCCAGTCCTTTTCCTTCATCCCTCTTTCTTCCTCTTCTACCCTTCTGCTAGAAGGAGCCATGAAAGCTTGCAAATTTTATGTGTGTTCTTCTGCTGCAGCTTGGTGAATAGATTTTTTATCCATCCAGTTACATTATATTAAAAAAAATTGAGAATTTTCATCAACATCATTAGAGAAATTGGAATGATATAATAGTTTTAAATGAACTGTATAAAGTTGGTAGTTGCTGACATTCTGCTAACTACAAATAAGAAATGCACACAGTAGCCCTCTCCGTTTTCTTCCACACCTTCATCCAGTGCAAACTTTTACTCCACACATTGTCCTCAGTGAGAGACTAAGTTCAAATATGATGCACAGCTAAAAAGAAATATCTATGGTTCACTGGAAATTTCATTAATATCTAAGAGTTGGGGAGCAGGAGGGAGGATGACTGATGGCTGGGAGGTAGAGGCAGCAAGCTCATAAGATAAGAATCTAGCCCAGTCAAGCTGCAGTGCCAGCACAATATAGTCAGTTTAGGCAATGCAGCCTAACAGCTTTATTTATGCCAGTACCTCATCTCCTACTTTCCAGACATTACAGAAGTTCTCCTGCATACATTACAGAACTAGCACTCCTGGAAGAAAGGATATTGCAGATACAGCTTAGCTGCAGCTCGGGGTATGATTCCCAAACAAATTTTCACTAGTAGCAGACTGTGTGCTGATTTGAAACTTCCTGGCAGATTACAGCTGCATGCTGCAGCAGGACTTGAACCTGAAAATTTTCCTTTTGGGAACAAGTGCTCTACTTACTGAGCTATTGAAGCACAACTCATGACCTGCCCTCGCAGCTTTACTTCTGCAAATATCTCATCTCCTACCTTCTAGAAACACCTCAAGGCTGTGGCTAAGCCATGTCTGTGCAATATCCTTTCTTCCAAGAATGCTAGTCCAGCAAGGTATGCAGGAAAATTACTGTGAAGTCTGGGAGGTATAAGATGAGGTACTGGTGGAAGTAGTGATGTGAGGGCTGGTCATGATTCATGCCTGGTTAGGTCAGTTAGTAGAGAACATGCCCATGTGAAAGGCAAAGATTCCAGGTTCGAATCTTGCCCTGGCATACAGTTATAATCTGCTAGTAAGTTTCAGATCAGCGCACACTCTGCTGAAAACTGATCATGGAGTTAGCAGTCTTTTCTACACTGAAGAGCCAAAGAACCTGGTACACCTGCCTAATATTCTGTAGGGCCTCGCGGCAAGCATGCAGAAGCACCGCATCATGACTTGGCATGGACTCAATTAATGTCTGAAGTAGTGCTGGAGGGAATTAACCCATGAATCCTACAAGGCTGTCCACAAATCTGTAAGAGTATGAGGGGATGGAGATCTATTCTGCACAGCACGTTGCAAGGCATTCCATATACGCTCAATAATGTTCAAGTCTGGGGATTTTTGTGGCCAGCGAAAGTGTTTAAACTCAGAAGAGTGTTCCTTGAGCCACTCTGTAACAATTCTGGACATTTGAGGTGTTGCATTGTCCTCCTGGAATTGCCCAAGTCCATTAGAAAGCACAGCGGACACCACCAGCTTGAATAGTCAATGGTTCATGAGGTTGTCTCCATACCCATACAGGTCTGTCCACTCAATACAATTTGATATGAGACTCATCTGACCAAGCAACATGTTTCCAGTCATCAACAATCCAATGTCAGTGTTGACGGGCCCAGGTGAGGCATAAAGCTTTGTGCCGTGCGGTCATTGAGGGCACGCAAATGCTACAAAAGCCCATATCAATGATGTGTGGTTGAATGGTTCACATGCTGGCACTTGTTGATGGCCCAGCACTGAAATCTGCAGCAATTTGCAGAAGGGTTGCACTTCTGTCACGCTGAACAATTCTCTTCCGTTATTGTTGGTCCCATTCTTGGAGCATATTTTTCCAGCTGCAGTGATGTCAGAGATTTTATGTTTTACTGGATTCCTGATATTCACATTACACTCGTGAAATGGTCGTACGGGAAAATCCCCACTTCATTACTACCTTGGAAATGCTATGTCCCATCGCTCTTGCAACAATTATAACACCACATTCAAACTCACTTAAATCTTGATAAGCTGCCATTGTAGCAGCAGTAACCAATCCAACAACTGTACCAGATACCTGTTGTCTTACATAGATGTTGCCGACTGCAGCGCCTTATTCTGCCTGTTTACATATCTCTATATTTGAATACAAATTCCTATACCAGTTTCTTTGGCGCTTCAGTATATGTGCCTGTTGATGGCTGATGTGCTGTCATCTCTACTCCGTAAATTATTTACAGTCCATCAAGCATTTGCCATTACCATATAAATGACAGTAATGTATCTCCTGATTGCTAGTTAAATTTAGTACCTCCTGCATTGGTAATATTTTCAGTGTTCCAAGGTAATAATTTCCATTCCACAGTGGCCTTTATAAGGCTACTTAGTTTAATTTCAACATTTTTACAGTTTCCTAAGAGACACAGTGTTTCTAGGTTATTGAAAATTGTTTATGGCTCATTCTTGTGTCTAATACTTTGTCTCCTATTGCAGCAGACATCATCAGGGTCTGTGGAGGCATTTAATTAGATTGTCTGGCAATTACTGTTTCTCAAATCTTTAGAACTTCAGATAGTTGAGGTGCCAACCTATTTATTTGTAATCACAATAATCATTGTCTCATGTCATCATCGAAACACTGTTAAAGATTCCTGAGCTGTGGCAAAGTTTTGTACTATTTACACTGGAAAGTGCTAGTACAAGTAAGAGAAGCTAGACAGCTATCTCCAAGCCCCTGAAATGTCTTCCACAGCAGGAAATGAACCTTTAATCGACAATTAAAAGCCATTAAGGAAATACCACTGCCTGTTAAAGCCTGCATTGTATAATTGTATGACAAATTAAACCTCAAGGTTTGCTGTTTATGTACAGCAGGTTAATAGCTTGAGCCATTTGAGAATGGTTTCATAGTTTTATTGAACTTCCATCGTTCAAAGCTCTGTAGTGGCTCTCAGGTATACCTCAGTAGCTACTGAGGTCTGTCTCTACATACCACTTAGTCATGACAGGAAGACACTTCTTGCAGTATTTCATCCAGTATGTGGCGGCTGGAATAATAGACAAGGGTCCCCCCCCCCTCCCTCCCCTGCCAACCTCCAGTAGGTTATAAATAAAAGACAATGGACAATTTCATAGAAAACAATTATTTTATTACCAAAAGTTTTGTACACTTATGGTTACTTTTCAACATGAAATGATTGAGACATTTATCGTACCTGTGGACCAGCTTTGCAATACCCTCTTCAAAAAATGTTGCCGCCAATGATTTAAAATGAGCATTGATGTTTTGAAGGTCATCGTTGGATTGAAAGTGCTGCCCTTATAGCCACGTCTTCAGTTCAGAGAAAAGGTGAAAGTCACTGTGTGGCAGGTCAGGACTGTACCATTCTGTAAACTCGTTCAACAAGTTCAGCTGTAAAAAATGACTTGCGTCCTCGGCCCCCTTCATCATGCATGGCATTTTGTCCATTTTAAAACATTCAGCACCATTCACGTACACCACCATCAGTCATAAAGTTAACACCGTACACTCAACTCATTCTGCGATGAATTTCTGCTGCACTATTCTCTTCTGCTTACAGAAACCGAATTACACTTGGTAATTCACATTTGCAGAGGCAACAATGACGGCAGCCATGTTTACATGGCTGTAGTGCAACACAGACTGATGCCTTGAGGTCAGCAATGGTGGAATGGGTAGTGTGAGAGTTGCGCGGTAGCCTACAGCACACGTCCACTTTCTGCCGCTCATGCATCTTCTATACTAAACGATCGGAGGTTGGAAAAAAAAAAATGGCCCGTGTATGTTTCCATACTGTGCATGCCCGGTTTGCATTGTCCTTCTTTTATCCATTGCAGTGACATCGAGCATGAACAATACTTCTTCCTCATGAAATGAATGTGCTCTCGTGGGAATTGGTTATGATCATATGTGTCTGTAATGGAATTTGTCCTGACTGGTGTTGTGTGCACTGTCCTTGGAGATCTTTAAGAGACCAGTTGAATGTCATAATCATCCTGAAAAAGATATGACAGGCATTGTCATCTGCCATGGATGTCCTTGGCTGACCACATAGCTGTTCATTATACACTTTTGCCCTGCTGTTATTGAACTGTGTGTGCCAAAGCCACACAAATCAACATGAATATATCAAAACTCTACTCACTATGTTAATGCCAGTCCAGCTATCTTACAACTGATAGTGAATCAGTCTTGATACTCAATATGTGCCCTCTACTAGCTGTGTCACAAATCAGTCATGTTCTGCTGTGGTTGCAGTACAAAATATCACAAACTGAAAGAATCTAATAACTGTGTTAGCTGTCATTCCCTTTCTGCTAGATGTGAGTAGAAATTTTATTAGAGTGTGGGTGAAAAAAGTTAGAACATGAGATGTAGTGAAAGTGCTAATGAAGAAGTGGGAGGTGAGTGGGAACAACAAGAGGAAATCTGTGAATAAAGGGCTGAGTAAGCATGTGGGAATTATAATAAAGATGTTACAAAAGAATGATAGTTCGAAGAATTGTATTAGTCAGGAAATGTGAACGTGTAAGTACATTCCAGCCTTCAGTGGGTTTATTTTCATGCCCTCTCCCCCCCTCCCGTTTTTGAAGTACTTTACATTGTCTTTAGATTGCTCATCCCCCTCCCCCCTCAAGCTTCAGCTACATGCATTTACCCCTGGTTTTTTGTCCGTCTCAATTACCATTCATTTTTAAGCTCTTTTTTGTATAAATTTTTTGTCTTGTCAGCTTATCCACATTTCAGATGCCCTGCTCTGAATAATGATGCAGTCTCTTAGCATCCTATTTAGGGTTGCACGTGTTCAGCATGTTATTTTCATATATTAATCATAGTGCTGTTGTTTCTGTATTCATGTCCTTTTAAAGTTGGCCACACAAGACCTAAAGTACACCTGTTCCAACCTTTTACACGCTCACAAATCTCAAGGTGTGCTCTGAATTCAACCTGCATGCTCTAAATTCTAGTCTATTTCACTATGGATATGTAAATAAAATAGAAAGAAACTTCCACATGGGAAAAATATATTAAAAACAAAGATTCCAAGACTTACCAAGCGGGAAAGCGCCGGTAGATAGGCACAATAAATAAAACACACAAACACACACACAGAATTTCTAGCTTTCGCAACCGACGGTTGCTTCTTCAGGAAAGAGGGAAGGAGAGGGAAAGACGAAAGGATGTGGGCTTTAAGGGAGAGGGTAAGGAGTCATTCCAATCCCGGGACTGGAAAGACTTTCCTTAGGAGGAAATAAGGACAGGTGTACACTCGCTCGCTCGCGCGCGCGCGCACACACACACACACACACACACACACACACACACACACACACACACACACACACACATATATATCCATCCACACGTACACAGACATATGTGCGGATGGATATGTGTGTGTGTGCGCGAGTGTACACCTGTCCTTTTTTCCCCCCTAAGGGAAGTCTTTCCGCTCCCGGGATTGGAATGACTCCTTACCCTCTCCCTTAAAACCCACATCCTATCGTCTTTCCTTCTCCTTCCCTCTTTCCTGAAGAAGCAACCGTCGGTTGCGAAAGCTAGAAATTCTGTGTGTGTGTGTTTGTGTGTTTTATTTATTGTGCCTATCTACCGGCGCTTTCCCGCTTGGTAAGTCTTGGAATCTTTGTTTTTTCACTATGGATATGTTCAGATAGAAGACGTGCGTTTGCATTTTTGAGCAAATCGTATGGGTTTAATTCTTTCCCTTCCAAAGGAATTGACCTTTTTATGGAGGAATGAGGATAAGCAGTCTATTTTAGTTTTTTTGTATAAAGCTAAATAGTAGTGGAAATAAATAACTTAAGAAATTAACAAAATGCTGTTGATTTCAAAAAATTAGTTCTCTGAACTTGTGCTTCATATCATCACATTTGTTTTTCTTAAACTATTTTCACCATGTGTTACTGGGTTCTCTGTTGTATACTTGCACTGATGAATTTCTGCAGCATGTTTAGTATCAATTCCATATCAGAATTTGGATGTAAAATAAGGAAAAGGCAACCACTCACCTATAACAGACTGAAGTGTGTGGTGCATACACATGTGTAACAGAAAAAAGGACAAAGAGTTAAAAAAATTAGTTTGAATACTGTTTTCTTATGTGTGTCTGAGTAGCACAAATAAGTTCACTATAGGTGATTGATTGCCTTTCCGTTATTTTACATCTTAATCCATGAAGGAATTTCAATTATTGTTATCAGAACTCAAATGTGCTTTGCTGTGTTACTTTAATTTCTTCAGCACATCATAGTTGCCATGATACTTAAGAAATTTAAAATATTTTTTGTTTGTTGACAGTTAGGTGATTTTGGACTTGTCCATCTGGGTGCAGGTTCACAACAGACTCAGAGTGCTCTTCTGACTAGTACAGTATTTGGCACATCAGCATATATGGCACCAGAAGCTTTTAGAGGAGATGTGTCAGTCAAATTAGATGCCTTCAGTTTTGGTGTGGTAAGTTCCTCATTTGATTTCTCATTTTACAGTGAAATAGGCTTTGTTGTTATTGTTTAATGCAGGAATATAGTAATACATATGGGTAGGCAGTAATAAAATAATATCCGTTAACTGTAGTGTACATATTAAGCTACAGGAAGATCTCTAATAGCTAATGACCATAAGTTATACTGTGATGTAGTATGGTACGAACACTGTGCAATAATAATTGGAATATAAAGGACATAACTGTACAAAAGACAGAAGCATAATGATGCAGTAGACTATAGGAAAATTTGTTATGCTAATATCCTCCTCAGGGACCTCAAAAAATTCTTTAATATTGTAAAATGGGTGATCTGATAGCCACATGCACCATTTAATTTTAAAAATTTTTAAGTCCATAGATCTTAGATTGGTAAGTTGTTGAAAATTTGGTGTGGGTTCACTTTGTGAGAATTTCCAGTTATTACTAACTTGTGCCTTGGCATCTGAATTATTCTTAGCACTTATGCTGTGTTCATGCGTTTCACATCTAACAGCAGAGTCTGAAATATTATTTTTAACATACGGCACAGACACTTGTACATATAAATGTATAATTGTGGGTATTCAGAGCCTGGAAAAAGGATGATGACAATGCTCCACGTGTCCTATTTTACGTGTTATACGTAGGACTTTCCTCTGTATTTTTAAAAACTGTCTCAATGTGATGGGAGTGTCACCATACAATGAGAACATATGACATATGTGACCGGAATAGTCCAAAATGTGTCACCCTAAGAAATCCAAGCTCACTAAATCCCTTAGCTTCAAAGTATATGATTGGTATGTTCCTCCCAGTGGAGTTTGGAGTCAATGTAAAACTTAAAAATTTTACTGACTTATTTTCTGTTTCATTGGACATTCCCATTAGGAGTCGTTGGATTTTATCAAGATTACACAGGAGTTAATTAGCCCCAAACCAGTCCAAAGCTGCATCAAGATTTTCTTTTGTTATCCTATTCAGATTTGAGATCCTCCAATGTGTGGTAAGTAGTGTTATATTAGCTGCATAACATACGACAGAATGAGCTATGTTATTAGGCAAAACATTGATTGCTGCAATGAAGAAGAAGGGTCTGAGAATAGGCCTTTGTGGAACACCTGTGCTGATTTCCTTTAAGGAGGGATTTACGTTTCTGACTGAGACGAACTGTTTTCTGTTGATTAAATAAGAATACATCATAGTTAACGTGCTCCCACACACTCTACAAAACTTCCTCTTCCTTATTAATATGTCAACAGGATTGCAATCAAATGCTTTGCTTTGGCAACCTAATAGCAGTGATACCAAGAGAAAGAAAATGACCTTTTAAATGAAATGTAAAATCATTGAAAAACACAAATGTGGTGTGAGCGTCAGACAATTGGCCTGCCTCAACTATTTGCACTATCTTCAAGAACGAGGAAGAGATTAAGGAAATAGATGCTTCAAAGGGAGTGACAAGAGTATTTAAACAACGGTTTCATTAGTGGACGATGTCGTAAGGTTGCTCCTTATATGGATAAATGAAAAGCAATTGCAGGGCAATACTATTCATGAGAACATCATTTACAGGAATGTGAGAATGATTTTTGCCAACCTCATTAAGAAGACACGATGTTCATCAGTGGTTGAAGAAGTGTTTAAGGGATGTGCATGAATCAAGAAGTTTAAGAGAATTACCGACATCCACAGCATTGTGAGGCACAGCAAAGCAGCCATCTCCAACACAAAGGTAGCAGAGAACTCAGCAGCAACTTCAAGATGCCTGTAGATTCTGAGGACTACTTGCCACAGCAGTTTTTTAAGTGTGACAAGATGGGACTGTTCTGGAAAAAGATGCTGAAGCATACCTTTATAACAGCAGAGGAGAATGCATTGCCCGGTCACAAGCCAACGAAAGACCATCTCACACTACTATTCTGTACCAATTTAGGCAGTGATTTGAAAATTAAACCACTGCTTGGTTACCATACAGAAACTCCATGAGCCTTCAAGAAATGTAAATTCCAGAACAGCAGGTTAAATGTTTTGTGGAGGTCCAATAACAGGTCTTGGGTGACACGTGATCTTTTTTGTGATTGGCTCAATGAGTGTTTGGTACTTTGCTTGAGATGAATCTGCCCCTCCTTGTTTTGCTTGCTATGGACAATGCTCCTGCCCATTCTCCAGGCCAACAAGACCACCTCCTTGAAGACTTTCAGTTTATCACGATCCAATTTCTGCCTCCCAACACCACTCCGTTACTCCAGCCTATGGACTAGCAGATCGTTTCTAACTTTAACAAGCTCTACACTAAAGCACTCTCCGAGCATTGCTTTGAGTTGACTGAAGCTACCAACCTCGCTCTCAGAGAGTTTGGGAAATGACTTCAACATCATAGCCTGCATCAGGATGATCGAGAAGGTGGAGGAATGGATTACCAAGAGAACTCTAACATTTCCTTGTAAGGAGCTTTGGCCAGAGTGTGTTGTCAAAGGTGACTCAGAGGCACTTCAATTGGTACCTATGGAGCCTGTAGTCAATGAGATTGTGTCTTTGGCAAGAGCTTGGGACTAGAAGTGGATAACAATGATACTGATGACCTTGTGGAAGATCACAACCAAGAAATGGCCATTGAAGAACCTACAGAGCTACAATGTGTTTCACTGCAGGAAGTTGTAGAGAGGAGTTCTTCAGAGGAGGAGGAGGAGGAGGAGGAGGTAACAGCAAAGCAGCATTCTTCTGCCATAATAAGAGAAATGCTGAAAGTATGGGGATCAGTTGCATCGTACATTGAAAATCATCACCCAAATAAAGTAGTGACTAAACACGCTACAATTTATTTAATGATAATGCTGTGTCACATTTTCACCATGTGTTGAAGCATCGGCAGAAACAAATGACTATAGATAGCTTCCTAGTAAAAAATAATTAGTTATGTATCACGAATAATAAAGTACGTAATACTCTATGTATGATTTTCTTTGAACAAATGGCATGAACAAGATTATCGTATTTTACATTAATTTATGCGGGATAAATTGGTTTCGCTTAACAAGTGTCTCACACTACGAGTAAGATTCTGGTACAAATTATGCTGGCTATGCAAGGTTCCACTATAGGTGCTTATTTGTGTGTAGCAGTGCCTCAAATATCTTTCAAAATATTCTCATAGTTGTGACTGCTGTGTAGCTTTGGGGAAATTGTCCCCTTTTTTAAAAAACTGGGATAACTTTTGATATCTTGAGCGATTCTGGAAATACTCCAAATTCTACACATTTATTAAAGATAAAAGCTAATGTTTTAGAGATTGAGTGTTTTGTCTTTTTAATGATATAATTCAAGAACCAACAGCAGTCTATACATTTAAAATTTGAAAACTTCTTCTTTCTTGGCTCTACAGCCCTCTCAGTCCTTTGCCAATACTCTCCAGTTTCTATACCCCATCTTCTCATCTGGCTCTTGGTTGACCACGTCCTCTCTGCCCTCCTGGCTTTCCTTGTAATATTCTTTTTTGGTACTTCTGTATCATTCATGCGAGCCACATGTCCTGCCTACCTCAGTCTGGATGATTTCACTATCTTTCTGATGGGTTGGTTTTTGTTTGTGGTATACAACTCATGATTGTATCTCCTCCTCCATCTTCCTCTTTCACAGATTGGGCCAATAATTTGTCTAAGTACCTTTCTTTCAAATGCATCCAGTGTTTCAATATCTTTAGTTGTTAATGTCCAGGTTTAAGAGGCATATGTAAGGTCATATAAGGGATTCAGAAATAGTTAATTTCATGGCACGAGTCAGGAGCCTTGAGGATAGAAGTCTTTTTAGAGAAAAAAGGCTCTGTTGGCCAGTATTAATCTCTGCTTAATTCCAAAGGAGGTATCTTTTAGATGCGTAACTGTCGAGCCCAGATACTTGAAATGTTCAGCTCTCTCAAATGTATAATTGCCCATGTTTATTGCATTTGGCATATTTTCTCTAAATGCTTTTCCAGCTGCCATATATTTTGTTTTTTGTTCATTAATAATTAACCCCATGTTTCTAGTGGCCTGTTCAAGAGCTGTAAATGTCTCTTCCATTGCTTTTTGGGTTCTTGCTATTATATCTATATCATCTGTCTAGGCCAGAATTTGAAAACGAGCTTTCATAATATTGTCAGATGTGATATCACTCCACTGAAATACCTGTCATCTGGTAGTGGGGCTCCAATCAGGCCCATTGTGGATGAAATTGTTGCTTTAATATAGTTTCCTATTTCTTTAACTGAGTTTAAAAGGCAATGATTTAATTCCTCAGGCTGTAGCAGAGCTCCTTATGTGCAGTTTGGTGTGTCCTCTTGTTTTATTATTTTCCATGCTAACTTGCATTTATTGGGGTATAGTTTTCCACTACCAGTTTTTTTCCGTATAGGACCTATAGATGTTTTCTCTCTGTTCTGTCCTTTGGGCTCAGGCAAGCTTATGTCTCTGGTACAGTATGGGCACGTTTTCTTCGAGTCCCACAAGTTCTTCAGAAAACCACTTCAGCTTTATATTTTTGAGTGCAATTGGAGACCTAACTTTTTTTTACTGGAGAACAAGAACACCACAGATCTGTATATTCTTTAAAACAGTTATCAAGGGCCATTTCGGCTCACCTTTTCCCCGACTGGCAATTTTATACAAAGCCCCAGTTTGCCCTATCTAGTCTCTCAATAAACACTCTTATGTACTCTTCCTTTTGCCCTCTTAATAATACCACTTTAGGTTCTTCAATTTTAATTAGGAGTAAAGGCTCATGATCTGCCAACCCTTTCTCCTTAAAGTCTGACTGTGAAGTCTTACCAATGGAAATTCACTATATTACTGTCTATGCAGGCATTCTTACATGTAACACAGTTATTTGTACAGTATAGGTCCAATAATCTTAGCATGTTCAGAAATGTCCTTGTGGTTTGCCATTTCTATGTTAAGTCACCACATATAGTAATTCTTGACTTATTTTTCAAGATTTTTTTTAAACTATGAACTCACATTTGTCAATAAAAAAAGTTTACATCACCTTCTGGAGACCTATGCAGACTAACTGCAATTATGTTTTTATTCTCGAGTTTTACACAACTAAACTCCCCATCCAGTTCTGAGCAATATGTAGATAAATCAATTCTGGTAAATTTTACTCCTTTGGCAAGAAGTCCAGTCCCCCCATTCTTTCTCTGTTTCTTTACATGTTATGTCTACAACAACATACACTTTGGGGACAAGTATACAAGGGTGTCCAAAATTAAATTAGTATCGATGCAAACATTGGGTAGGAGGCTTCGGCAGTGGACTTTATTGTAGGAGACCTGCTGTATGTGTAACTCTGACATGTATTCACAGAAGGGAACATCTAGAGTGTAGTCATTAACCTGGGTGGCCAAACATTGGGACAATGTTGCTTTCACAGATGAGTCCCGATTTAGTCTGAAGAGTGGTTCTCAAGGGATTCTCATCTAGAGGGAACGTGAAACACAATTTCATGACACAAACATCACTAAAACCCCTCTTCACGAAAACAGATGAATCGGCAAGGTTTAACTGCTGTCAGGTATCATGATGATATTGTAGGACCTCATTTGTGGTTGTTGTGCGAGGTGCTGTGGGCCAAGACTTTGTACTGATGGATGATAATGCTTGACCTCATAGAGCAGGTGTGGCCTCCTCACTCTCCTGATTTGCATTCCGTAGAGCATGTCTGGGATGCACTAGGGAGACGGCTTTCATCACGTCAGCACCCACCAACAACTCTCCAAGACAGCAAGCAGCTCTACAGGAAGAATAGGCATTATTGACTCAACATGAGACTGATGACATAATTCACAGTATACCTCATCATTGTCAGGCCTGTATTGCTGCCAGAGGTGGTCTCACCCGATACTGAGCACATTAAGCAGTTGTCAGAATGTGTGTGCAAATCTATTAAGTTGAAAAAAACGAAGAACATTTTTGTGTACCATTATGCGTCTTGCAGCTATTTAGGTTCCATTTCTTTACATTGTTTCTACTTTACTATCACCTGTTTATACTGTTTTGTGGCAAAATAAGAGCAATCTTGCAAAATTTGTTGCTTTAAGTTTGGAAACCAGTGTATTTACTTGATCTGGGGGTTAACTAGTGTTCAGATACACATATAATATCAGCATCTTCATTGTTACACAAATTTTATAATTCTGAAAGCTGGTCTCTAATGTAGCATATATTAATTTGTAGAAAAGTAAGCCTCTATTTGTATTCCTCTGGGAGCTATTTATCTCTGTATCTCAAATACATCTCTGAACACTATTTTGATGTCATTTATCTTGTTTGAGTAAAGGGAGATACTTTGTTTTGTCAAGTTAGTCATAGAGGGGTTGGTTGTCAGCACATTTGCTGAAAGAGGCAAAGAACTTAATGCATCTATATTTACAATTTTGGTGGCACTGGCTTGGGCATGACAGTTCATAAAAAGCCTTCACTACAATAACCCACATTGCTGCTTCTGGTAGATGAACAAGTTGTGGCACTATCCTTCCTCTTAGCTGCTGATGTGGTTGTATCAAGTGGTTGCTGCTGCTGGTTCAATAGCACATTCTCCATATGGTTCATACCACCCCAGTTCACGGACTGTCTTTTGGAATATACTTTTAATTTCTTCACTTATCATATTTTCTAACATGCAATTTCCTTTCTATCCAAGTGAAGTCCATGTCTGGTGAAACACGCTCTAGCAAATGAGCTGAAATCTATTAATTAAACATTACTGAACATCTTGCACATGTTTTTAAGCTTTTCATTTTTTCCATGAATTTTGTTGTTTACTGGTGAGGATTCTGGCAGGTCATATCTGTGGCTGAAGTTTATGATTATGGTATTCGTATTAGTTAGAAGTAATAGAAGTCTTGAGCTCTGTAAACATGTTTTAGGTTCTATTTTTGCAAATGTCATTTGTTCTAGCACAAGTCATTACATTGTCCTGTGTAATATAGTCATTTTTCATAATTTTTCTCATCACTTCTTTGAAATCGGTACCTGGCTTAATCCCGCCTGTCACTGCCAGTGTTTTACTAATGCTTCTAAGTTCTTGAGAGTCTTTTCATTTGGTTACCTCCATATACATTGGTTTTTGTTTCTTTCTTCTTCCCAGTGCATAGTTAATTTTTATTTACACTTTTTGTATGTCATTTTTCGTAGAGATATTTGTAGTATCAGTTATGGTATTGTACGTATGTCATGTTTTCATTCTTTTTTAACTTCTAGTGCATGAAAATCAGTTTTATCATTGTCCATTTCTCTGCATTTGTCTTAGGTCCCAGGAACACTTTGTTTTGCTTTGCACAACATTTACTGGGACACTATTTGTAGGTCGGCGTCATGTGTCACTGTTCACATCCGAATTCCTCAAACGACAATGATCTTCAATAGGCAGTTGCTTCTCTAAATTTGCACATTTTTCACTCGGAGCATTGTATATATTTTTTAAGATGTAGACTTCATTTTGCAATCTTTTTGTTAATTTGTCTTTGTCCTTCAAAACCTTTTTAGTTTCTCATTTGCATGTTTTTGTAGTGCACCCCTGACAAGACAACGTGAAATCATTTGTTATAAATTTTCCCTCTGATCACTTCTCATGGAACGGAAAACTACACATGGTGCACCGAACGTCTTTTACAGCTCCTCTTACATACACTTTACACTTATTACCAATAACTATTTTGTTTTTTTCATGCACATTCTCAGTTACTATGTTAATCTGCCTCATCTTGAATTACTCCAATAATGGACAAGAACAAATAAGAAGAGCCATAATGCCAAACAAAAGTAATAAGAAAAAGAATTAAAAATCAAGAAAAATTTAAAATCCACACTAGTCAGATTTTCACAATATTTTATTTGACCAATAGTAATGAAGAAAAACTAGAAATATTTTTAAGTAACCAAGAGAAAGTAGATAGCAGACAGTGGGAAGGCAAGGTGGAACATTTCTCAATAGTTACCTTTTAAATATGATGGTAAGTGGTGGTAGGATGTAAATAATTTTGACTAAAGTAGACAACTGGCTTTTATTCTTGTTTTGTGTGCTGTCAATGACTCAGTACTTAAAGGAAAAAAAGAAAGGAAAACAAAAATTCTTTTGGCCATATGCACAGCCACTTGTGCACTACCTGCTGCAGCTCTTTGTCAGAACAAAATTTCTTTCCTCCCACTACCTTTTGAGTGGTCCAAACATGTGGTAATAACTTGGTGTGATGTCTAGTGAGTATGGTGGAAGTGGCCAAGTATCAGAGTGTAGGTCATAGGTGATTGCGTGTGTTGCGCAGACAGTATGAGGCCTGTCATTGTCATGTTGCAAAGTGACACCTGCAATCAGAAGTCCTCTAGCCCATATTGCTTTGATCTCATTGCAGGCTAAAGCTGATTTTTATTAACGTTTTGACTGATTCACTGACGAACAGTGTTTCCCCTAGTTGTGTAGTGTTCCAAGACAAAGTCTCATTCATCCCAAAAGAGTGTCAGCAAAATATCTGCAGATGGCTGCGTCTGGAAGGTTTGGTGATGAGGAATGCCGGTATTCCTTATTTGCTCTCTCTGTTTTTGGTTGGTGGTAGTGTACCCAGGTTTCATCTTCTGTAATGATTCTCATAAAGGAACCATCATCTTCTGCTTCAGAGTGCCACAAAAGTTCTTCAAAGACATCAGCACATCGCTTTTTCAGCTACTGTGGCATGCTTCTTGCAGACACTTTGTGAAACATTAAGCATTCATGAATGATGTGATGTTCTGAGCCATGGCTAATGTCCAGATTTGTGGCTATTTTATCTATGTTCACATGACCGATTTTCCATCACAATGCAGTAGACTGTGGTGTCACAACCCATTGTGCCTGACCCGGGCACTGTGCGTCTGTCACAGAAGTCCCGCCATTTCTGAACTTTCTACTCCACTCACACACTTGCTCAGAGATAGGCATGCATCACCATATCAACCTTCACTTGTTGATGGATTTCAATAGGTTCATACCTCCAATGCTCAAGAACTCTATGACAGAACACTGTTCTTCCTTGATGCATGTTGCAAGTGGGGCAGCCATTTTGAACCTGTATTGGGGTTGTTAATTACAGTTTTAAAATTTTCATTTGACTCCCATATTGTACTTCTTTACTGGTAACTCTATTTACAAAGCATTTGCAGACAATATATTTGGACACTGTGGCAGTGAATGTACCTGCAACATTATATCATTATGTGACACATAGTTCAGAGATATGATACCATAAACATTGAAATGCATGAAAAACCAGCTTTTCTTGAAATAGGGTGCAAATTACCCTGCCTATACCCATCCAGTGTTTGATAATGAGTGCACTTAATGATTTCCAACAAACTTTAAACATTATTTCAAACATTTCCTAAAGTTTTCCTCTCTTACAGCCTCAGCAAATAATGGAAGGAAATGGCTAGTCACTAACTAAATGTTTGTTGCTTGTGTGATAGAACTTCAGCATCAAGCCAAGGTTTTCCATCTGTAACCCTAGATGTTTAACGTATTAACTTATTTGTAAAGTAATCAGATGTTTGAAACTGTGTTATAAATGGGAGTTCGAGTCTTTAAAGACTAACAGTTGGGATACTGATATATCATATATTAGAGAAGTACAACATGTTTGTATGTAACCACTCAAGAACATTTGACAATGAATGAGCTGACAAAGTATAAAACTTAACCACATTTTGATAAATATTCATTGATGATAAAACTATCAAAAGCCAAGAATCTGTTGAGCACAGAATTCCAAACAACTGCGTTATTTTTCAAAAACTGTATAAACAAAATTATTCTGCATAAGTTGACATTTCACGTAGGTTATTACACAATATTGTACCAACATAAAACCAAAATTTCATTGATGTCAACGTCATATCTGCACTAGGTCAAGAAATGTTCTTTTGTACTCATAAATATCATAAATTAGGGAACAGATTGAAATCAGAGCATACCATAAAAGGCCACTAAAGATTTTTTGCACATTTCTTAGAACTGAATGAAGGATGTGGATGATTAGTGTGTTGATGGCAACAACAAATCTCTGATGTTGATGTTTGTAGGACTTAAAAAATAAAATGAAGACCTTATTGAGGTTCGTGCTTGCTGTGAGAGCCTACATGCCGATGTATGCAGTCTGGAAGGTGACGAAAGTGGTGTGGCAAACAAAAGAAAAATAGCAGTATGCACAATGTGAAAAATTGGGTGAAGAGACTAAAAAGATAAGAAGTAAAAAGATATCAAAATGAAAAATTAAGCAAAGAAGGGAAGCTAAACAAATAAGTAACATATTATGTAAATTGAAGGTGTAGGGGAGAGAAAGAAAACAAAGGGAAGGAATGACTGATTTCAGCTGCATCAAGGATTTATGTGGAATCAATGGCGACTCGTATCCAGGATCTCTAGCGTACTGAGAAACTGCATTTACCACTATGCCCTCCAGACACAATGTTTATCGCAATTGCATAGACTATCTCAGTACACCTCCTGGCTGACCCACATTCCCACCAAGTGCCACCTATCATCAGCCCCCATCCGTGTCCTCCATTCTCCCTACTTTAATATTTTCACAGGAGAATGAAAGTAACTATACATCCACTGTGAAGGTTGTGGATTCATGGCCACTGAAGGCAAATCAGTGGTATGAATGTGTGGTGTCTATTCTTCTGGACATGTCCGATTTGTCCAAAAGAACAGGATGTGGAATAAAATCAATAGTATGGAAAAGATAGATTACTACTCATCATAAAGATGACACATTGCTTTACACACAGACATAAGGAAAAGATTGTTACGCATTAAGCTTTTGGCCAAAGCCTTCATCAGAAAAGGGCAACATGCATGCATTCGTTCAAGCAAGCACACTTCACACAAATGACTGCTCTCTCTGGCTGCTCTGGTCAGATTGAAACTGAAACACATGGAACGGGAGCAATGACACATAGTGGAGTGGGAAAGGGAGAGGGATAGCAAGGTACAGGTGGGAGAAGGAGAAACAATGTTGCATGGCGGAGCATGCAGGGACTAGAGGTGGCAGACAAAGCTACCTGGTGCAACATCGGGAGGCTGTGGGGGAGGGAGGGAAGGGGAAAAAGAGAGCAGACCATTAAATTAGGCATGTTATATTCAGTTGCATGTTGTGCAACAGGGTGATCCACTTTGCTCTTGGCCACAATTTGGCAGTGGCCATTCATCCTGGTGGATAGCTGCTTGGTAGGCATGCCAGTATAAAAAGTTGAGTAATCATTGCCCAACTTTTTTGTATTGTTATTACTACCAGCCAGCTATCCACCAGGATGAGTGGCCACTGCCAAATGGTGACCACGAGCAAATTGGACCATGCTGTTGCACAGCATGCAGCTGAACATAACATGCTTCATTTCAATGGCTGCTTCACACCCAGTGCCATCTAAATCCTCCCCTCCACCAACAGCTTTTCTGAACTGCACAGATATAAGTTATCCTTACAACGCATTTTCTGCTCCTGTAATTATCCCTGCCTCAACATACAGTAACATAGTGTCCTCACACCCTCCTCCCAACAGTTTCCAACCCCTCTGTCCTATCTTCTCCTCCCCATTCTTACCTCCCACCCTTTTTGTTTGCCAACCTGTGCCAACTCACCCACCCATCTTTCCCCTCTGCTCTCCTTTTTTGCTTCACTTTTCCTCACCTCCCTGCCCCACAGCCTCCAGTTGCTGCACCTGTTGGAATTCTAGCCCTTGTCCATTCTACCAGACAGTGTTTCTCTCTCCCCCCACCTATTCACTACTACCCCTTCTGTTCTCTGCCCCATCTGACTGTTGCTTCCATCCCATGTGACAGATGCATTCTGGCGTGAGCTGCTGGAGTTGGCAGTCGTATGTGTGTGTTATGTGTGCTTGCTTGTGTGCATGAAGGCTGAGGCCAAAAGCTTTGTGTAAGTGTCTTTTAATTGTGCCTGTCTGCTGTGTGTCTTGTTTGTGGTAAGAAGCAATCTGTCTTTTCCTACATTGTTGATATTTCCACCTGGAGTTTCCATTGTTTGGTATGATGAATCTTCAGTTATAATGTAGATTCTTATCCAATCAGTCTCAATTAGGTTTTATTTGTGTGTGGTCATCCAGTCAGAAAAAAGGGATGTGGCATGACATGGTTTAAAGTGAGGGCAAGAGAGGAGAATAAAAATGGCTCTCAAATGCAGTGACAAAACATGGACCACTACCATTACTAGGTGGGAGAGTGTTGAATGTGCATGTTTTCTAAAAAAAGATCTTATACAGTCTAATATTGCATTAAAAGATAGAGTGAATTTATTACAGTTAAAAAGTGGAAGCACAAAACCAGTCTGAAAAAAGAAGGTGAAAGCCAGAGTGGGAAGAGGAACATAACGACAAAGCAGAAGCTGTGGGTGTGACAAGTTCTGTGATCAAACAGGGTAGTAGGAAAGGAATTTCAAAGGATGGAGACTAGCAGAGGTGGGAATAGAGGATGTGCTGGGACATTTCCATTTGTATTTGACAATTTCAAAATACTTTCAACAATTAATTAAGAGTGAGTGTCACAGTTGAGTAACAATTAAGTGGGAATTTCACACCAATAAAGCATTTTAGATTAGTGACACTTTTTTAATTTATAAGTACAATTTTTTTTTTTTGTTATAGGTGTTACTGGAACTTCTGACAAGCCTGTCACCCTATGATGAAAACAGAGAAGGTTGTGACTTGGTAAGACTTACTATGTTTGTTATTCCTTTTTCCTTCATATTTAGAACTTCAAAATTCCATAAAAATCTGTGTGTGTGTGTGTGTGAGAGAGAGAGAGAGAGAGAGAGAGAGAGAGAGAGAGAGTAAGGAGTCATCTATCAAACCACCCATTATTTCATCAACACGTGTGTAGATGTTGTAAGCTTTGGGAAATCCTCAGTGCCAAAACTTGACACCTGAAATTACATACTACAGTTATTTAACCACATAAGTAAGTTTCCTGTGGCTGGAGGTCTGCTCAGATGCAGATATTCACAGTAATTCAAACTGTTACCTTTCAGATAAAAGCATGTGTTGTGGATATCAGTGGGTTATCTGTGGGTATCTGCAATAATATTTGTTTTGTAGTTAAAAATTACGGGAATGTATCAGTCTTATTATACATTTTTTGTAAAATTGTGTGTCAATCAACAATGTCGTATCACCACTGCACATCTGTTATAATGTTTTTCATTTATTTATTCTTCATAATTACAGCCTATTATCTGAAAAGCCAACACAAATTCTTTAGAGACGAATGGGAAAAATGATAGAAGCCGACCTTGAGGAAGATCAGTTTGGATTCCTTAGAAATGCTGGAACACATGTGGCAATACTGACCCTACGACTTACCTTAGAAGATAGATTAAGAAAAGCCAAACCTAGGTTTCTAGCATTTGTAGACTTAGAGAAAGCTTATGACAGTGTTGACTGGAATACTCTCTTTCAAATTCTGAAGGTGGCAGAGGTCAAATACAGGGAACGAAAGACTATTTGCAATTTGCACAGAAACTAGATGGCTTGAGGAGCATGAAAGGGAAGCAGTGGTTGGGAAGGGAGTGAGACTGGTTTGTAGCCTACCCCCCCCCCCCCCCCCCTCCCCCCACTGTTGTTCAATTCTATATTGAGCAAGCAGTAAAGGAAATAAAAGAAAACTTTGGGGTAGGAGTTAAAATCCATGGAGAAGAAATAAAAACTTTGAGGTTTGCCGATGACATTGTAATTCTGTCAGAGACAGCAAAGGACCTGGAAGAGCAGTTGAATGGAATGGACAGTGTCTTGAAAGGAGGATATAAGATGAACATGAACAAAAGAAAAATGAGGATAATGGAATGGAATGTAGTCAAATTAAATCCGGTTACATTGAGGGAATTAGATTAGGAAATGAAACACTTAAAGTAGTAGATGAGTTTTGCTGTTTGGGGAGCAAAATAACTGATGATGGTCAAAGTAGACAGGATATAAAATGTAGACTAGCAATGGCAGAGAAATTTAACATAGAGTATAGATGTAAGTGTCAGGAAGTCTTTTTGGAAAGTATTGGTGTGGAGTGTAGACCTGTATGGAAGTGAAACATGGACAATAAATAGTTTAGAAAGAAGAGAGTATAAGCTTTCGAAATGTGGTGTTACAAAGGAATGTTGAAGATTAGATGGGTAGATCACGTAACTGATGAGGAGGTACTGAATAGAATTCGAGAGAAGAGGAATTTGTGACACAACTTGACTAGAAGGGATCGGTTGGTAGGACATGTTCTGAGGCATCAAGGGATCACCAATTTAGTATTGGAGGGCAGTGTGGAGGATAAAAATCGTAGAGGAAGACCAAGAGATGAATACACTAAGCAGATTCAGAAGGATGCAGGTTGCAGTAGTTACTTGGAGAAGAAGAGCTTGCACAGTATAGAGTAGTATTGAGAGCTGCATCAAACCAGTCTCTGGACTGAAGACCACAACAGCAACATCTGAAAAGCTAAAATAGGCCATAAAAATCACATTTCCTTGGTTAGTAATAAATTATGTATTAACTATTTATTTCTGATTCTTAGTTTTTAAAATACAACTACTTCTGATACTATAAAACTACAATGAAAACCTTAAACAGTTACCCAACTATTAATAATACTGCAAGCTGTTGTAATGTTTGCTGGAAACTTGAATTCTGTGGGCCCAGGTGAAGCAGAAGTCTGTTTTCTTTCTTGTGTTCTGCCTATGACCAATTTAGCAGCACCCAAGAGACCTGCACCTTGTGACTGCCCATTGCCACGAACTTATCTTTTATGCAGTCTGTGAAGCATGTTCTGGACGGCAAATCTAGCCACCTGGTAACTGAGAGGTGCAAGTTACCATATTTCTGCTGACTTCAGTTACACTTTGTAGTAATTGAATGATCATGTAATGATTGCATTGAAGAAACCATTAGTGATAGTGCTTCAATATAATGCATGCCACATATATAAGTTCATGTAAGATGAAACAAGGTTATGTCACATTATTGTGAGATGCCAAATTGAAATAGTAAATTTGGAAGATATTTACTTGATAGAAATGAGAAAATTGAAGAAATAGTGGCTTGTTTGCATATAAAATGTGCATCCTTTCACTGGACACGTCTATGTCTACGTGATTCCTCTGCTATTCACAATTAAGTGCCTGGCAGAGGGTTCAGTGAACCACCTTCAAGCTGTCTCTCTACTGTTCCAATCTTGAACAGCGCACGATAAAAACGAGCACTTAAATTTTTCTGTGTGAGCCCTGATTTCTCTTATTTTGTTGTGATGATCATTTCTCCCTATGTAGGTGGGTGCCAACAGAATGTTTTCGCAATCGGAGGATCAAGATTATAACAGTAGAGAGACAGCTTGAAGGTGGTTCACTGAACCCTCTGCCAGGCACTTAATTGTGAATAGCAGAGGAATCACGTAGATGTAGACATGTCCAGTGAAAGGATGCACTTTTAATGATAGCCACTGCAACTCCCATATCATGCCTGTGGCACTATCTCCCCTATTTCATGATAATACAAAATGAGCCACCCTTCTTTGAACTTTTTCAATGTCATCCGTCAGTCCCACCTGATGCTATCCCACACCGCACGGCAATACTCTAGAATAGGGCAGACAAATGTTGTGTAAGCTGGGACTTCAGATTTGTTAAACCAGGATTTCTTGAAACAGCTCAGTGCCTTGTTGATGTGGGTGCTATGTATAGTGCAGTGAGTATCAAATAATTGCTATCTCATCCAACTAACATTTTGAGAAAGTTAAAGAAAACTGCCGATCGTATGCGGAAGCTGGTTCTAGAGAGGTGAGGAATATTTTAGGTGTGTAGGAGAGGCATTAATAGTTGATCTATGGAGTGATTCATATTGAAAAATAAGCTATGTGGGAGTGGCTGAATATCATCTTAACAATGAAGAAGGGAAACTTAGTGTTGTGCACCAGAGGTCTCTAAAGTGAGATTAAAAAAATTGAAAACAACATTAAACATTTACTGATAAAGATATTATGGTTGTTAAATTTATTCAGCACAATGCAAAAGATGGTGTATGTTGCTGACAGAGGTCCAAACACTGCAGCAGCACATAATTAGTATAAGAGACCCTTATGCTCAGCACACGTCCTAAATACACTATGTTGGAGCACACAGCTGTGGGGGATACCAATGATAAGAAGAATGATGTACAGCGATAAATAAACTTTTCTCGAGCTGTCACAACTATTTTAAATATTTTTGACCTGCAGAAGTGGCCATAAAGAAATTTGAATACACCGTGAGAAGCAAAGTAGACATGTTTGAGTCAATTAACTTGCAGTGGTTTGAAGTTTTAGCAATTTGGCCCAAGATAAATCAAGAGATTTTAACTGATCCTGTCGAAAAAAAAAGTTTAGAATGTAATCAGCTTTCTGACATTTAAAAACGCCTCCATTACGACATTTGTAGTATTCTTTACCATTTCAAACAAGAACATTTAACTTCAAAATCTAATTTGTGAAATATTATGAGACTAAATAACGATCTGTTAAGTGTTTTCTCAGCTTTTCATATGTATGACAGTAATAGACACTTATTCTAAAACAGGCTTTTCCAGCATAAGGAGCATTGTTGCTGTCTGTGAATAATGAAATGATCAGGCTCACCTTGGAGCATTGGCACACGCTGTAAACAACCAAATGGACCAAGACAATGGACAGCAGCACTGTCACCTATGCTTTACATGATTGCCGATCTCATACTCACAGTACCCACACCACACTATATCCAAGCTACTGCAGAGAGTGCTCTAGAGAGCGACTGCTCCTTGACACTCACTGTATGTTACTTAGCCGCCATATCAATAAGGAACCACATCTTGTCGAGAAATGCATTTCCACTTGCAACTTAGGGAGATAACAGGATTTTGTTGACAATTGATGAGCTACATTCAAAAATTGGCATATTGGAACTTGCGGATGCAGGTAAGGGTCATGTGGATGTGGACATCATTTTTTGTAACCCTTTTTTTTTGTAAAATAGTATCACCAGTCCTATTGGAGTTCTGTATATACACTATGCGATCAAAAGTACCTGGACACTTGACTGAAAATGACTTAAAAGTTCGTGGCGCCCTCTATTAGTAACGCTGGAATTCAGTATGGTGTTAGCCCACCCTTAGCCTACTTGATGGCAGCTTCCACTCTCGCAGGCATACATTCAGTCAGGTGCTGAAAGGTTTCTTGAGGAATGCCAGCCCATTCTTCAGAGTGCTACACTGAAGAGAGGTGTCAATGTCAGTCGGTGAACAAAGTCGGCATTCCAAAACATCCTAAAGGTGTTCTGTAGGATTCAGGTCAGGACTCTGTGCAGGCCAGTCCATTACAGGGATGTTATTGTTATGTAACCACTCCGCCACAGGCCATGCATTATGAACAGGTGCTCGATTGTGTTGAAAGATGCAGTTACCATCCCTGAATTGCTCTTCAACAGTGGGAAGCAAGAAGGTGCTTGAAACAGCAATGTAGGCCTGTGTTGTGATAGTGCCACACAAAACAGCATGAGATGCAAACCACCTTCTTGAAAAACATGACCACTTCAGTATCACATTGGAAACAGAGTACGTAGGGATGTATAGGAGTGTGGAAATCTCGCGTATAGGTGTATGACACAAGTGACACCAAATCACCTGACTACGTTCGATGTCCGTGAGTTCTGCAGAGTGCCCCTTTCTGCTCTCTCATGATGTCTAATGACTACTGAGGTCACTGACATGGAGTACCTGCAGTAGGTGGCAGCACAATGCACCTAATACGAAAAGTAGAAAAGAAACCTTTTGCTATGCTCTACAGTATCGTAATTTTGCATCTTCATTTCCAACTGACCACATCTGCCAGTGGTTAATTTCACTGCATTTGGTGGGGAGGGACCCGGGTTCAATTCCCGGTACCCCCTCACATTTATTCTGAGGTAGAGAGGTTTGGAAAGAGATCCATTCAACCTCATGGAACAAATACTCAGGAACTGTATGAATAAAAAACCAGCAGCATCAGTAGGATTCATATACTGCCAATAACAGATAGAATGATTGGTGACATGCTGATCCCAGGTCCCACAATCATAGGTCACACGCTGTACTGCCTTGAAGGCTGCAGTCAGCCAGTCAGAACAGGTCAAGGCCTTATACAATGATCAATAGTGGCTCTTACAATACTACCATGGCTGTTGTTAGTTAGTTAGCATAAAGTGGACCAACTCTTCCAGAAACTGGAGTCTCCCCCAATCCCCTATGTACCTTTTGAAATTTTGGTCTCTTCGGTCAGATATATGCTTGGAAAAGCAGTATTTTGAATCTATTTTCCGTTAATACACCATTTGCAGATAATACCAGAACTATTGCTTTACATGTTTAAAAGAAATAAGGAAGAAACTGATCTTGAACATTCAGAAATGTTGTTCTCAAAAATTGTTAAACCACATGTGTCTGACACAGTGGGAATGAAAATTATAACATACCATTGAAAATGGTGGCAGGTGTGAGTGAACAGCTTGTGAGCTGTGTGTACTTCATTAATCATGTACATAATAATACACTAAAGAGAAAATGCAGGGCACACGAAGAAGTTCATGTTTCCTACTAAATACACTTTATCAGTGACAAAATAAATCTATATCATTCATATACCAAATGGATATTCTGTCTTCCATAACTTATGTAGAAAATAATCTTGACTCATGAATTTGATAGTGCATACATGGAATTTCATTTTTACTTAGTTATTATGTAAATTGCTTGTAAGTTTAAGATAATGAAAATTCACAGTAATTTCCTACCCTATAACAATAAGTAGTAACTCGATTAAAAAAAAGTGTAAATTTTCATTCACTTGGATATTTCTCTTAGCAGTCTACACATAAAGAACTTTTTTTCTCTTCAGGTAACACATGTTGATGACATTTGTGAAGGATCCATTGAACCACTTCTTGATACCAAGGCTGGCAGTTGGACAGCAGAAAATGGACAGAAGATATGTGAAGAACTTTATGTTATTGCCATTAAATGCCTGGAAGAAAAAAGATTGAGGCCAAGTATGGATTATATAGTGAATACACTAGAGAATATTGCTGAAAAATGTGGTTTTTTGTAGAGACAAATTGTATATATTGATTAAATTTTATTTTCAAAATGTGCAGCTGAATTATTTTGTTAAATTTCACAATTGTCCAAGTACAGCTTGCTATCTTGCATGTTCAGTCATATGACTCCAGGTGTAATAAGATCAGAATTATTTATTTTCTGTATCAGGAATTAGAAGGCAGCAATTGTAATTCAACGAAGAGTGGGGTTTGGATCGCAACCTGTGTTGTACATCTTTTGCAGCTTCTCTAAATCATGTGAGTTGATGACCATAGCCATTTCTCTCCCCATCCTTCTACAGATGAAGCTTATGCTCAATCTCTAATGATTACTGTAAATGATCATACTTTAAAAGTATAATCTTCCTCCCTTTCTTTAATTTAGCAGGCAGCATTGGTCCATTTGCAGAGGACGTGACTCCTGTGTATAACATATGCAGCAGCAGAACAATTTCTTGTGACAACAGTGACTCTCAGTTGGCAGTCACAGAATGAAATTAGTGTTTTTGTCAATGCACCATTAATGCCAGAACAAAGCATTATGGTTTCCAAATTTAATTCTTTGTATCGTGGACTCACCATAGTAGTATGCACTATTACAGCAATCAGTTGAATGGCTCTACCTTCAAAACAGAAAATAGCCCAAGTGTTCCAATGAATTACATCAAAATCTGTATGATTGTCATTGTAAGGAAAGACTGATAAATAATATTGTATGCATTGGTCGAGACACTGAATATTTACTACAATATTTCATTCACTAGTTTTTGTGCTGTCTCTAGTATGTGATAAGTGGGTTCCATGATTGCTAATAAAAAAGCAGGTACAAATGGAACATCAGTGGCTTACATTGAAGCATGGTGAGGGTTCTTCTGTTTAGTGGTTGCAGATAATTATGGGGGACATTCTAAAAATCACCCATTAGCAATCAGACATGACCTCTGAGGGACATAATGACAATTAAAATTTAACGTTGAGATAAAACTGCTACATGTCATTCAGAATTTGACTTACTGTAACAAGCTTCGTTAGTCAGATATGGATATCATAATATCTGTGAAAATTACAGTATTCAGCAACATCAGTTAAAGTTTATCACTAAAAGTGAGCTTACAATCACTGCCCTGGTAGTAACACATTTGGAGGTTAAAGGTACTGCTTGCTACCACAGTCAAACATAAAGTGTCTTGTAAAAGCAAACAGTGGAAAATCTAGGGTGGAATGTAACAATATCATGAAAAGGATGGTTGCTACTCACCATATTGCAGAGATGCTGAATCGCAGAAAGGCACAACAAAAGGACTGTCAGAAAGTTAGCGTTCGCCCAACAAGGCCTTTATCATGATGGAAAAAATTCTCCTTCCATCTGCATCAATACAGAAAAGTTTCCTTAACACTAGCCAGAACACAGTCCCCCATACTGTACCTGTGTTGTTGATTGGTTCATGAAATCCCCCCAAATGGCCTTACCATAAAATTACCCATCTCTGGCTGCCACCCTTCCTTCCACAGTGACCTCCTTTTGTTCAGATTCTGCCAATCCTTAGCCCTACCAACATTGTCCTGCAGCCAAGCGGTTAGAGACGCCATGTCACGGATTGTGCAGCCCCTCCTGCCGTTGGTACAAGTCCTCCCTCGGGCGTGGGTGTGTGTGTTGTTCTTAGCATAAGTTATTTTAAATAGTGTGCAAGTCTAGGGACTGATGACCTCAGGCAGTTTGGTCCCTTAGGAACACACACACACACACACACACACACACACACACACACACACACACACACACACACACTGTCCTGCTAAACCATATCACTCAGGCCCAAACCTCCTTGCGACACCTTCTCTCCATCAATAAAATTCTCCTGCTATGCAATCCCAAATTTCTGTTCCCATAAAACAAATTGAAACTCTTGCCTTACAGGAACTAGAGCAACATGCACAATGCCACCTCAAAAAACTCTCCAACCTGCTTACTACCTAACCCTGCCTTGGACTGCCATTGTCCACCACCTCTACAATAACCACCAAACCTTCCCCACATCCCTTCACAGCTGACAAACCCTGTTTTGCAGACCTACTACATTTACCCCACTGTCCAAAAATCGCTCCGACCACCACACAGAATCCACAGCCTAAATAGACACAAAACACAGTCATGAACTTTCTCTCCAAAAGCCTTAGCCCTGTAGAAGTATCAGTCTTTTCCAATGGCCTCAGCTTTTGCCCAAATCCCAAAATCAATCATGTAGGACTTGTTAAAGATCTTCTCTCCTTCTCCTGGTCTCTACAGTGGAAAAACTTTTTCGCTTCCAGTCAGCTTCAACCAAAGATCAAAGTTGAACCCTACCTTACTCTGTTCACTCCTCTATCCAACCATGATCCACCCCCATTGCCTCCAAATCACCTCCTGTTAACTTTCCAGGATTTCTTAACCTAGAACCTTGCTTCACCATCATTCCCCAAATTCCTCAATATACAAACTAACATTACACCCACAGAAAAACGCACAATCCACCACCTAAAAACTAACCCCTTATAATCTTCCTTGCTGACAGAGGCTCCACCACTGTTGTTTTGAACTGCAAGGACTACCTGGCAGAATGACTCTGCCAGCTGCCACATTCGTCCACCTACAAACCCTGCCACAGTGACCTCATTCCAGAAATCCAGCAGAATCTTCAGTCTCTCTTCAAATTGGTAGGACCATTGCAGAACCTCTCCCTGGCATCCATCGCTCACCTCTCCCCTACCATTCCCCGCACTCCTCCCTTCTACAAACTTCCTAAAGCCCATAAACCCAATCATCTAGGATGCCCCATTGTGGCTGGTTACTGTGCTGCCTCTGAGAGAATGTCTGTGTTTGTAGACAAACACCTTCAGCCTATTACCTGCAACCTACACTCCTATATAAAAGATACTGATCATTTACTCCACCGACTCTCACCAGTTCCAGTTCCTATACCACACAGTGCGTCACTTGTCACTATTGATGTCACCTCCCTTTATACCAACACCCTTAGTGCCCATGGCCTTACTGCTATTGAGTACTACCTTTCCCAATGCCCGATGAATTCCAAAGCAATCATCACCTTCCTAGTGGCCATGGCTAACTATACTCTCACCCAGGATACAGCCTTGGGCACCCATGTGGCATCATTCTACGCCAACCTATTCATGGGACATCTAGAGGAATCCTTCCTCAACAGCCGGAATCCCAAACCCCTCATCTGATTCAGGTTCAGTGATGAAATCTTCCTGATCTGGATCGAGGATGAGGACACCCTACCCACATTCCTCCAGAACCTCAACACCTTCTACCCCACTTGCTTCCCCTGATCCTACTTAACTCGATGTTTACCACCATCCCAAAGATAGCTATATCAGCACCTCTGTCCATATCAAACCTTCCAACAACCTTCAATACCTCCACTTAGATAGTTGCCACCCATTCCATACCAAAAAGTCCCTTCAATACACCCTAGCCACCTGTGGCCATCACATCTGTAGTGATGTGTGGCCCCTTTCAAAATATACTGACGGTCTCTCTGAGGTCCTTACAGATTGTAATTCCGCCCCATCCTTGTACAAAATGCCATATCTCCCCAATCGCCCATCACCTCTCAAAGTCCCACCGTCCAGCCACAGAGGAACATACCCTTCATGGCTCAGTAGCACCCAGAAATGGAGCAACTGAATCACATTCTTCGTCAGAATTTTGACTACCCTTCATCATGATCTGAAATGAGAAATGTCCTACCCACTATCCTTCCGACCCTTCACACAGTGGTATTCCGCTGCCCATCGAAGCTACACAGTATTCTTGTCCATGACTACGCAACCCCTGCTCCTAACCCCTTGCCTCATATCCCTGTAATAGACATAGATGCAAGATGTGTCCCATGCATCGTCCAACCACCACCACCACCACCATCACCACCACCACCTACTCCAGTGTGGTCACAAACATCACCTATCCCATCAAAGGCAAAGTTACCTGTGAAACCATTCATGTGGTCTACAAGCTAAGCGACAAAGAACAAATTCACCACTTCTCACATAAATATTCGAATGTTTGCAAGTCATCTGATTCGTCTAGCATTAGACTCGATTAAATACATTTGCAATAGTGTAGTTTTTACAACCAAATAATTTATGAACAGGTCTTGCTTCTAGCAAGTCGAACACATAAAGTATAATTAACAATTTTTCAACTGTTCTTCTTTTTTCTCATTACGATAATCAACAATATAAAACACCATAAGATACATAAACAGTCCTTGTTCTTCCAATACGACTTCTGTCACACTTTTCGATGCTGCTGGACCATCATGTCTACCTTGTGCTCGTGACTCCTTTCCAGCCTGCACACACAAACATGTGTCGTGCAGTATGTATGTTCTCTCACACTTATTTTTTAAAATATCGTGTGTTCGAGGTGGTAGGACGACGAGTGGTTCTAGAAATTACGCGGAAATTCTCGAAGCACTACACATCTCTCTCCTCAGCTCGAACAAGCAATACTTTGTACATACTCATTATGTACATTAGTATTACATATAATAACAATTAATATTTCAAAAGTATGCACTCCACATTTTTTTTATTAACCGTGCATAACCCTTTTATTTACTATTTAGCTTTTCTTTTTTCATTTTACTTTGATTATAAAATGGGAGTATTTCACTCAATGTTGCAGTCAATTTTTTATATCAAGGAGTTGTGGGGCCTAAACCTTTGGGTTTCCAATTGTAAGCTCCAGATGTTCATGACAGTTGCGCATTTTGCTCTTGATTCTAATTCTTTGTACTGCTTCTTTAGTACGTAATAGCCTCATTAGTTATAGACTGTTTGTAGACTGGAGGAACTATGGGCAAATGAAAGTGTTCTTTGTGACACTTGTAAACTCACATAAAACATAATAATGCTAGTGGAATATAGAATTCAAACTCACCAGAATAATTCCAATAAAAGTGTGACTTGCGTCATGATACTGTCCTTTTCCCCTACACTCAGTACTTATACATTACATGTGGGTTGACCCTATGAGTGCACTGACTCCTTCCATTTTGGTAGGTACACCCCTTTTTAAAACATCCCTATTCATCAGGCCGCAGGTCGTCCTATCTCCAGGTAGGTACGCCTGCCCTATATCCTTAGCAAACCCTCTTATCCTTTATGAGTAGGCCTCATGGTTCATTGCTCTAGTATACACCTTTATGTACACTATAATTAAATATTTTCTTGTAAAAATAAAATTCTATTTCACTTCATATATCCTTAATACTTCCTTTAGTCCCTGGAGTCCTCCCCTACTTTTCAACTTATACATACTTGGTATATACTATGTCTCTATATACTATTCAATATATAATATGTTTACTTTGGCTATAAGATTCCCACTATCGTACAAATCATCAGAATATTTGTTACTGACATTCCTTAATAATTATCACGATCAATTCCTCTATGGCCTATGTTCTCCTTAATTACTCACGCTTTCTTCTTATGTATACCTGATGTAGAATTATATATTAAAAACAAAGATTCCAAGACTTACCAAGCGGGAAAGCGCCGGCAGACAGGCACATGAACAAAACACACAAACACACACACAGAATTACTAGCTTTCGCAACCGATGGTTGCTTCTTCAGGAAGGAGAGGGAAAGACGAAAGGATGTGGGTTTTAAGGGAGAGGGTAAGGAGTCATTCCAATCCCGGGAGCGGAAAGACTTCCCTTAGGGGAAAAAAAGGACAGGTGTACACTCGCACACACACACACACACACACACACACACACACACACACATATCCATCCGCATGTACACAGACACAAGCCAAATGACTCCTTACCCTCTCCCTTAAAACCCACATCCTTTCGTCTTTCCCTCTCCCTCCTGAAGAAGCAACCATCGGTTGCGAAAGCTAGTAATTCTGTTTGTGTGTTTTGTTCATGTGCCTGTCTGCCGGCGCTTTCCCGCTTGGTAAGTCTTGGAATCTTTGTTTTTAATATATTTTTCCCATGTGGAAGTTTCTTTCTATTTTATTTACATCATCATTGATGTAGAATTATCATAGTTTATATATACTTACATATATGTACAATATTAAATTTACAGTGACCGGGCCAAATATCTCACGAAATAAGCATCAAACAAAAAAACTACAAAGAACGAAACTCATCTAGCTTGAAGGGGGAAACCAGTTGGTGCTATGATTGGCCCGCTGGATGGTGCTGCCATTGGTCAAAAGGATATCAACTGCATTTTTAAAAAATAGGAACCCCCATTTTTTTATTACATATTTGTGTAGTACATAAAGAAATATGAATGTTTTAGTTGGACCACTGTTTTTGCTTTGTGATGGCGCTTTAATAGTCACAAATGTATAAGTATGTGGTATCACGTAACATTCCACCAGTGTGGATGGTATTTGCTTCGTGATACATTACCCGTGTTAAAATGGACCGTTTACCAATTGTGGAAAAGATCAATATTGTGTTGATGTATGGCTATTGTGATAAAAATGCCCAACGGGCGTGTGCTATGTATGCTGCTCGGTATCCTGGATGACAACATCCAAGTGTCCGGATCGTTCGCCGGATAGTTAAGTTATTTAAGGAAACAGGAAGTGTTCAGTCACATGTGAAACGTCAACCATGACCTGCAACAAATGGTGATGCCCAAGTAGGTGTTTCAGCTGCTGTAGCGGCTAATCCGCACATCAGTAGCAGACAAATTGCTCAAGAATCAGGAATCTCAAAAATGTCGGTGTTCAGAATGCTACATCCACATCGACTGCACCCATACAATATTTCTATGCACCAGAAATTGCATGGCAACAATTTTGAATGTCATGTACAGTTCTGCCACTGGGCACACGAGAAATTATGGGACGATAACAGATTTTTTGCATGCGTTCTGTTTAGCGACGAAGCGTCATTCACCAACAGCAGTAACATAAACCGGCATAATATACGCTATTGGGCAATGGAAAACCAATGATGGCTGCGACAAGTGGAACATCAGCAATCTTGGCGGGTTAATGTATGGTGCGGCATTATGGGAGGAAGGATAATTGGTCCCCATTTTATCGATGGCAATCTAAATGTTGCAGTGCATACTGATTTCCTACGTAATGTTCTACAGATAACACTACAAGATGTTTCACTGCATGAAAGAATGGTGATGTACTTCCAACATGATGCATGTCCCCACATAACTCGCGTGCAGTTGAAGCGGTATTGAGTAGCATATTTCATGACAGGTGGATTGGTCGTCGAAGCACCATACCATGGCCCGCACATTCACCGGATCTGATGTCCCTCGATTTCTTTCTGTGGGGAAAGTTGAAGGATATTTGCTATCATGATCCACCGACAACGCCTGACAACATGCGTCAGCGCATTGTCAATGCATGTGTGAACATTACGGAAGGCAGACTACTCGCTGTTGAGAGGAATGTCGTTACACATATAGCCAAATGCATTGAGGTTGATGGACATCATTTTGAGCATTTATTGCATTAATGTGGTGTTTACAGGTAATCACACTGTAACAGCATGCATTCTCAGAAATGGTAAGTTGACAAAGGTAGACGCATCACATTGGAACAACCGAAATAAAATGTTCAAACATACCTATGTTCTGTATTTTAATTTAAAAAACCTACCTGTTACCAACTGTTCATCTAAAATTGTGAGCCATATGTTTGTGGCTATTACAGTGCTACCTATCACAAAGCGAAAAAAGTGGTCCAACTAAAACTTTCATATTTCTTTATGTACTACATGAATACGTAAAATAAAAAAAATTGGGCTTCCAATAAAAAATAAAAAAAACAGTTGATATCCGTTTGACCTTTGGCAGTGCCATCTGGTTTCCCCCTTCACGCTAGACAAGTTTCGTTCTTTGTAGTCTTTTTCGTTTGATGCTTATTTCGTGAGATATTTGGCCCGGTCACGAACAATGGACCACCCCCATAGAACCGTCACAATAAACGACAATGTGTGCATATTTCCCGATGTACACATACCTTCCCCCTACAACACTTGATGGTTCATACCTCTTGACAGGTTTCTGGTTAATAGTTCCATTGTTTGCATACTCGTTTGTCTTTTTGTGTATGATGATGTGTGTTTGTGCAGCCTGATTCTTTGGCCTTCTTATCTGGAGATAAGTTGTTGGTTGTTGGAAACCATAAAGAATATGAAGGACTTCTGTGATAGAAGTAGATGAATATGAAAAGAGGGAAAAAATAGACAGGTACTCAAAAGAGGAGTAAGAAAGGAAAAAGTAGAAATGGTTGCTAAGATCGAAGAAGAGAAAGAAGATAGCCCAAAGACGGGAAACCCTTCCCACCCCCACCCCCCCTTCTCCAGGATCCCTATCTCGCCAGTATTTGAGTGAGAAGCTGGAGGAGGTATGGTGTTAAATAGTGTCCTACAGAATGGACATTCTCACCTTCACCCTTGAGGTTCCCGAAGAACATCTTAGCAATCCCTGTGGAACGGCAAATGGTGAAGCATCAGTCACACTTGTTTGCGAGGGTTGTTTGAAAGGTGTGGTGTGTGTTCTGTGTTAGCCATGATTTATATGTTGGTGTAAATCATGTTTTAATCTACAATACCCACCCGTTCCAAAATACAAACCCTCCCATGTACATTACATTTTATAAGAGGTATAAAATACTCTATACCAAATAGAAAATTATACAATACTATAAATAGTTGTCCAATTAGTCACTTTATATTACCTTTTATACACATATAAAATCCTGTATTCACTTTATGTTGTCTCGACATCACTCTGTTGAAATAATACCTTCATGTTATATTTTTCGCTAATATAACGTTCTATTCATTTCGTTTCATGTCGTGTCTAGAGATCATGGTTCATTCGTGATTTTCTTAAGTCTACTACTTGTTTGTCATATTCAGTTTCCTACATACTAAAAGTATAGGATAGTTTAAGGTGTCAGGAATAGATTATAGAACAGTTTAAGATTTGAAGAGAATTCGGTGCAGGAAAAACTATCTTGGAAGAAACACCGAAAACAACTCTGTATCCGACAGTCGTCACTCCACCCATTAACTCAGAATGTTAACATCGCAGTGGGAACAGATGACTCCACCTGGATCCCATGGATCAAATATTATCTTCACTTGAGCAAGCACAGACCAATACTTCTCGTTAAATTTTGTGTGAAAGTCTCCCCACAGCAAAACAATCACCACTTCACTTGGTAACACAACATTAGGTAAAGTTATTCTATTTTCTACTCTACTCTGAATAAATGTGAATTTCTTCCGACAAGTCGTCTATAACCTTGCTGGTATTATTAAGTTTGGAAGAAGCAATAGTCGAAACGTTTCTGGAGGTTACTCTAGCGGTAACTCTTCTATCTATCATTTCTTCAAATGCTTTTGCAAAACTACAGATTAGATTAGATTAATACTTGTTCCATAAATCATGAATACGACACTTCATAATGATGTGGAACGTGTCAGGTTAATAAAAGATGTCTGTACAAGAAATTACATTACACAAAATATTGCATGACACCAATGATTAAGGTTTTTTTTTTTCACTTAGTTTATATCTAAAAATTCAGCCAATGAGTAGAAGGAGTTGTCATCTAGAAATTCTTTTAATTTATTTTTAAATGTTAGTTGGCTATCTGCAGGCTTTTGATGCTGTTTGGTAGGTGCCCAATTTATAATATCAAAGTTGGATATATTCTCTTTGAAATTCTGTCCTGCATTAATTGCTTAGACTGATCTACACTCTCTTTCAAAGTACTTAAACCTTGTCTTACATTATTATACATGTCTTTTAACAATTCTAAGTTTTCAATAGGTTCCGATTCTATATTATTACATTTATCTTCAGTATCCACATCCAACTTTTTAGCTATGACCTGAAATTGGTTACTCTGTGTCTGATTAAAGTCAGTGAACAGTTGGTTTACATGACTGCTTAATGAACTAGTTAATTCCTCTTTCAAACATATTTTAAAATTTTCTACTTTTGTGGTTAAAGTGTCAAATTCTGTCTTCAAATTTCCCATACCTTGACATAAATTACTAAAAGTCTTTACTTTGTGAACCTACCTTAGCACTTAACAGTCCTAAAGTTTCATTCTGAACATCCAATTTATTATTTAGTTGAGTATTTACTGAATCGAATTTAAGACTTTTGGCATTTAAAGTTGTATTTTGCTCATCCAATTGAAAGTTTAAAGTTTCATTTACCTGTAAACTCGGGGCTTCTAGTTTAGCATTTAAAGGAGCACTTATTTCATTCCCCAAAGAAGCACCCTGGTCTTCTATTTTATCATTTAATTGAGTATTTATTGAGTTTAATTTAAGACTTAGTTCCTTTCTTAAAGCCACTGAATCTGCACTTTGGGCTTTGATTAAATTTACTACCTCGGACCAATCTGGTACCACCTTACTCACTTTCATTGCCATGGCTGGTTCTGATGTTCCCCAAGTCCCTGTGTATTATCCATATTCTTCTTACATTTAGATCTCATAATCATAAAAAAAATCTGCACTGAGTATAACAACTATACTAGCAGTCTATTCTTCAACAGTTTCTTTAACTTTAAACTCAAACAATTTTTGTTTTGCACTCGCCCGGCATAGAGTTCTAGTTGCATTGATGAGCAGATGCGTAATCAGCACCGGTGAACTTGCATTGGTGCCGGCACTGTTGGATGTTGGTTTCAGCATCAGCGTTGGCGAGCGTATGTGGAATCAGCACCAGTGATCAGCAACAGATGCCAGCGTTGTCGAACTTAGGCTGGTTTCCACGTCTGTGTCCCCACGAAGTGGGTGAGAGCAGCTTACTCCTCACACCGGATCTTCTTCGATGAAATATTGTCGTTACATTTTTTCTTAGTCTGATATGTCAGAATCTTCTCTCTTTTCTTTTAATGTAATATCTTTCTTATGTCTTCTCTTTTATTACATTTATTAATTTTCACCATTTGAACTTATAGGCCGAATCCAATACCATGAAACAGTTATCTTGTCTTGTTATACCTCATTTTCACTGGTTGCCACGTTCTAATGCTTTAGAAGACCTCAAGTGTTGTGCAAAATTGGATTGCATGCAAAATTCACACCTCCCTCACATCTGTTGATTTATGTGGTATGCACAGCCGATCTTCTCGAGATAGCCGGTTACATTGATCTCCAAAAACTTCTTCTCCGAAGAATATTGTTGGTTAATAGAATTTATCAGACTCTCTCTTTCTCTCTCTACTCACGAAATAAGTGAATACTCACAGAATACTTTTAGTTTAGTATTAGTATATTTCAACTTCCACAAAGAACAAATTCACCACTTCTCACATAAACAGTCCTTGTTCTTCCAATACGATTTCTACGGCGCGAACAGCAAATACTTGTCTATGCTGTTGGACCATCGTGTCTACTTTGTGCTCGTGACTCCTCTCCAGCAAGCACACAGAAATGTGTCGTGCAGTATGTATATTTTCTCACACTTAATTTTAAAATATCATGTGTCGCGGTGGTAGGACGAGTGGTTCTAGACTTTATGCAGATATTCTCGAAGCACTACACTACAACTTTGAGTGTCACTAATACCGTCATAGTTTTTAACATATAAAACAATGTATAGCTTCTTTAGTCTATCCAGATTGGACGTTAAAAAAATTTATGCATTTCACTTCAAAACATATGCGAGTTCATTTCACTTCAAAACATATGTGAGTTAAACATTTGGCCACTACCAACTTTTAACAAAATAAAAAACATTTCCACCACGTTGACACTTTCACCACTTTCGCATACATGTCGTAAGACATAGAATACAATGAAATATCAAATTCTCTCGACGTGATACTACAGCATGAGTGGCCACTGAGAAGCTGTGGCCAAGAAGCAAGTGGATGACCATGTTGCTGAGCACGCCGCCC
The DNA here is from genome assembly GCF_023897955.1 of Schistocerca gregaria. Classification (NCBI taxonomy): domain Eukaryota; kingdom Metazoa; phylum Arthropoda; class Insecta; order Orthoptera; family Acrididae; genus Schistocerca; species Schistocerca gregaria. The sequence continues at coordinate 302,596,308 of NC_064921.1, forward strand.
AACATGTTTTTCATTTCAATGACTGCTTCACAGCCTGTGCTATCTAGATCCTTCCCACCAACGCCAGCTTTTCTGAATTGCGCAGATGGAAACACGCTCTGCAATATATCGTATGTTGCCGTAACGCTCCTGGCCTCAACCTTTGTTAGTCATTGTCCTTATCCATCTAGCCTCTTCTGTGTTCCCATTCAAGCACTACACAATCCTCTATTACAGCAATACACCCATTTTTCTACTTTTTTCTGCTTCCCCCTCCCTCACTTCCAACTCTACCCTGCTATCCTTCCTCCTACCTATTCTATGCCATCAGTGCTTGCTAAAGTTATTGAAAAGGCTGTATATAAAAGGATAATTAACCAAAACGGCCTTGCTGTGCAGGTACTGTGAACGGCTGAAAGCAAGGGGAAACTACAGCCGTAATTTTTCCCGAGGACATACAGCTTTACTGTATGATTAAATGATGATGGCGTCCTCTTGGGTAAAATATTCCGGAGGTAAAATAGTCCTCCATTCGGATCTCCGGGTGGGGACTACTCAAGAGGACGTCGTTATCAGGAGAAAGAAAACTGGTGTTCTACGGATCGGAGCGTGGAATGTCAGATCCCTTAATCGGGCAGGTAGGTTAGAAAATTTAAAAAGGGAAATGGATAGGTTAAAGTTAGATATAGTGGGAATTAGTGAAATTCGGTGGCAGGAGGAACAAGACTTCTGGTCAGGTGACTACAGGGTTATAAACACAAAATCAAATAGGGGTAATGCAGGAGTAGGTTTAATAGTGAATAGGAAAATAGGAATGCGGGTAAGCTACTACAAACAGCATAGTGAATGCATTATTGTGGCCAAGATAGATACGAAGCCCACACCTACTACAGTAGTACAAGTTTATATGCCAACTAGCTCTGCAGATGACGAAGAAATTGAAGAAATGTATGATCAAATAAAAGAAATTATTCAGATAGTGAAGGGTGACGAAAATTTAATGTTCATGGGTGTCTGGAATTTGGCAGTAGGAAAAGGGAGAGAAGGAAACGTAGTAGGTGAATATGGATATAGATAACACTTGGTTTAAGAATCATGAAAGAAGGTTGTATACATGGAAGAACCCTGGAGATACTTAAAGGTATCAGATAGATTATATAATGGTAAGACAGAGATTTAGGAACCAGGTTTTAAGTTGTAAGACATTTCCAGGGGCAGATGTGGACTCTGACCACAATCTATTGGTTATGACCTGTAGATTAAAACTGAAGAAACTGCAAAAATGTGGGAAATTAAAGAGATGGGACCTGGATAAACTGAAAGAACCAGGGGTTGTACAGAGTTTCAGGGAGAGGTAGCTCTGAGGGATAAAGTCGTGAAGGCAGCAGAGGATAAAGTAGGTAAAAAGACGAGGGCTGCTAGAAATCCTTCGGTAACAGAAGAAATATTGAATTTAATTGATGAAAGGAGAAAATATAAAAATGCAGTAAATGAAGCAGGCAAAAAGGAATACAAACGTCTCAAAAATGAGATTGACAGGAAGTGCAAAATGGCTAAGCAGGGATGGCTAGAGGACGAATGTAAGGATGTAGAAGCTTATCTCACTAGGGGTAAGATAGATACTGCCTATAGGAAAATTAGAGAGACCTTTGGAGAGAAGAGAACCACTTGTATGAATATCAAGAGCTCAGATGGCAACCCAGTTCTAAACAAAGAAGGGAAGGCAGAAAGGTGGAAGGAGTATATACAAGGTTTATACAAGGGCGATGTACTTGAAGACAATATTATGGAAATGGGTGTAGATGAAGACGAAATGGGAGGTACGATACTGCGTGAAGAGTTTGACAGAGCACTGAAAGACCTGAGTCGAAACAAGGCCCCCGGAGTAGACAACATTGCATTGGAACTACTGACGGCCTTGGGAGAGCCAGTCATGACAAAACTCTACCAGCTGGTGAGCAAGATGTATGAGACAGGCGAAATACCCTCAGACTTCCAGAAGAATATAATAATTCCAATCCCAAAGAAAGCAGGTGCTGACAGATGTGAAAATTACCGAACTATCAGTTTAATAAGTCACAGCTGCAAAATACTAACGCGAATTCTTTACAGACAAATGGAAAAACTGGTAGATGCGGAGCTCGGGGAGGATCAGTTTGGATTCCGTAGAAATGTTGGAACACGTGAAGCAATACTGACCTTACGACTTATCTTAGAAGAAAGATTAAGAAAAGGCAACCCTACGTTTCTAGCATTTGTAGACTTAGAGAAAGCTTTTGACAGTGTTGACTGGAATACTCTTTTTCAAATTCTAAAGGTGGCAGGGGTAAAATACAGGGAGCGAAAAGCTATTTACAATTTGTACAGAAACCAGATGGCGGTCATAAGAGTCGAGGGGCATGAAAGAGAAGCAGTGGTTGGGAAAGGAGTGAGACAGGGTTGTAGCCTGTCCCCGATGTTATTCAATCTGTATATTGAGCAAACAGTAAAGGAAACAAAAGAAAAATTCGGAGTAGGTATTAAAATTCATGGAGAAGAAGTAAAAACTTTGAGGTTCGCCGATGACATTGTAATTCTGTCAGGGACGGCAAAGGACTTGGAAGAGCAGTTGAACGGAATAGATAGTGTCTTGAAAGGAGGATATCAGATGAACATCAACAAAAGCAAAACGAGGATAATGGAATGTAGTCAAATTAAATCGGGTGATGCTGAGGGAATTAGATTGGGAAATGAGACACTTAAAGTAGTAAAGGAGTTTTGCTATTTAGGAAGTAAAATAACTGATGATGGTCGAAGTAGGGAGGATGTAAAATGTAGATTGGCAATGGCAAGGAAAGCGTTTTTGAAGAAGAGAATTTTGTTAACATCGAATATAGATTTATGAATCAGGAAGTCGTTTCTGAAAGTATTTGTTTGGAGTGTAGCCATGTATGGAAGTGAAACATGGACGATAACTAGTTTGGACAAGAAGAGAATAGAAGCTTTCGAAATGTTGTGCTACAGAAGAATACTGAAGATAAGGTGGATAGATCATGTAACTAATGAGGAGGTATTGAATAGGATTGGGGAGAAGAGAAGTTTGTGGCACAACTTGACTAGAAGAAGGGATCGGTTGGTAGGACATGTTTTGAGGCATCAAGAGATCACAAACGTAGCATTGGAGGGCAGCGTGAAGGGTAAAAATCGTAGAGGGAGACCAAGAGATGAGTACACTAAGCAGATTCAGAAGGATGTAGGTTGCAGTCGGTACTGGGAGATGAAGAAGCTTGCACAGGATAGAGTAGCATGGAGAGCTGCATCAAACCAGTCTCAGGACTGAAGACAACAACAACAACAAATTGATCATTTTATATCACACGATTTTCTATCAAATGTACAGTTCGGCCTTAGAAGTCGTTTAACAACTGTGTGGTACTGGATGGGTTAAACAAAAGATTTTGAACACTAGGCATATTTTTTTTTATTTATTTAACTAAGGCGTGTGATTGTGTTGATCGCAAAATATTGCTCCAAAAGTTGGACCATTATGGAATTCAGGGAATAGCTCACAATTGGTTCACCTCTTACTTTAACACCAGACAGCAAACGGTGATTATGGCGAGAATGGTTGTGATGTGGGGTTTGGTCAAGTGGGGTGTGCCACAGGGATCCGTGTTGGGGCCACTCCTCTTCCCTATTTATATAAATGCGATGCCCTCTAGTTTTACGGGTAACTCTTAAATATTTGTTTGCTGATGATACTAGCTTGGTAGTAAAGGATGTTTTTACAACATTGGCTTGGTTTCAAATAGTGCAGTTCATGACCCTTAGTTCATGGTTTGTAGAAAATAAACTAACACTAAATCACGTTAAAACTCAGTTTTTACAGTTTCTAACGGACCGTTCAACCAAACCTGACGCTTTAATTTCACAAAATGGGCAAATGATTAGTGAAAATGAACAGTTCAAATTTATATGTGCAGATAGATAGTAAACTGTCATGGTAAACCCACGTTCAGTATCTTGTTCAAAGACTTAACGCTACCATATTTACTATTCGAACCGTATCTGGAGTGAGTAATCGTTTGACACAAAAATTAGTCTACTTTGCTTAATTTCATTCGCTTATGTCATATGGTATTATATTTTGGGGTAACTCTTCCCATTCTAAAAGGATATTTTTGGCTCAGAAATGGGCGGTTTGGACAATAAGTGGTGTAAGTTTACAAACCTCTTGTCGACCCCTGTTCATGAGTCTGGGTATTTTGACATTGGCCTCTCAATTTATACATTCCTTAGTATCATTTCTTGTTAATAATATTAGCTTATTTCCAAGAATAAGCAGCTTTCACTCAGTTGATACTCGGCAGAAATCAAACCTGCATGTGGATCGGATTTCCTTAACTCTTGTGCAGGATACTGCTGCATCCATTTTCAATAAGTTACCACTCAAATTCAAAAATCTTAGCAGTAATCCCGCACTTTCAAATCAAAACTGAAGAGTTTTCACATGGGTCACCCCCCTATTCTGTCGAGGAGTTCCTTGACAAATTAAGATGGTCATTTAATTTTTATCTGTTATCACTTTTATGTTGTAATGTCATGTACTGACACATTCCACGACCTTCGGAGATTTGCTCCTCAATTTGATTCTATGGAACTTGACGCGTAAATCAAAAAAATAAGTAAGCTCTCACTATAGTCATGAAGTCGCTTCCGCTTCAAGGAGCATACTGTTTTGGAATTTATGATATGAAAATGAGTAATGTGTAGTTTCATGTTGTAGAAGTAAATCTATAACGAATCCAGAAAATTGTGTTTGAATGTTACAAAAGTGAGAAGATGCTTAAAATGTTTATGCAGCTCTCTCGTAAAGATCCGAAAGAATAGTTGTGATGTCAAGTATCTTCTTCTTGGAGGATCTTTTATGTATAAGTAAGTAAAGAATATCATGAGGTACTGGTGGAAGTAGTGCTATGAGGGCTGGTCATGAGTCATGCCTGGCTAGTTCAGTTTGTAGAGAACATACCGATGTGAAAGGCAAAGGTTCCAGGATGGAGCCTTGCCCTGGCATACAGTTATGATCTGCTAGTAGGTTTGAGATCAGTGCACACTCTGCTGCAGATTGAAAACTCATTATGGAGTTACCAATCGTTTCTACACTAAAGAACCAAAGAAACTGGTACACCTGCCTAACATCGTGTAGGGCCCCCGGCAGCATGCAGAAGTGCCGCAGCACCACGTGGCCATGGACTCAACTAAAGTCTAAAGTACTGACGGAGGAAACTGGCTGTCCATAAATCCTTAACAGTAAGTGCTTTTGAACAGCACATTGCAAAGCGTCCCAGATATGCTCAATAATTTTAATGTCTCGGGAATTTGGTGACCAACGAAAGTGTTTGAACTCAAAAGAGTGTTCCTGGAGCCACTCTGTAGCAATTCTGGACGTCTGAGGTGTCCCAAAGTCCTGCTGGAAGTCAGTCGGAATGCCCAATGGACATGAAAGGATTCAGATGATCAGACAGGATGCTTACGTATGTGTCACCTGTCAGGGTCATATCTAGACGTATCGGGGGCACCATATCACTCCAACTCCACACACTTCACACCATTACAGAGACTCCACTAACTTGAACAGTCCCCCACTGAGATGTATGGTCTATGGATTCATGGCGTTGTCTCCACACCCGTACAAGTAAATTCGCTCAATACAATTGGAAACGAGACTTGTCCGACCAGGCAACTTGTTTCCAGTTATCAGCTGTCCAGTGTCAGTGTTGACGGGCCCAGGTGAGGCGTAAAGCTTTGTGTCGTGCAGTCATCAAGGATACAAGAGTTGGCCTTCGGGTCTGAAAGTCCATATCGATGATGTTTCATTGAATGGTTTGCATGCTGACAGTTGTTGATGGTCCAGCGCTGAAATCTGCAGCAATTTGTGGAAGAATTGCACTTTCGTCGTGTTGAAGAATTATCTTAATTCGTCGTCGGACCGTTCTTACAGGAGCTTTTTCCGGCCGCAGCGATGTCGTAGATTTGATGTTTTACCGGATTCCTGATAATCTCGGTACACTCGTGAAGCGGTCGTATGGGAAAATCCCCACTTCATCGCTACCTCGGAAATGCTGTGTCCCACCGCTTGTGCGCCAACTATAGCACCACACTCGAACTGACTTAAATCTTGATAACCTGCCATTGTAGCAGCAGTAACCTATCTAACTGCGCCAGACTCCTGTTGCGTTGTATAGAAGTTGCCGACCGCAGCGCCGTATTCTGCCTGTTTACATAACTCTGTATTTGAATATGAATGCCTATACCAGTTTCTTTGGCACTTCAATATATATGGTATATACACTACTATTAGTTCCCAAATAGGCAAATGTGCTGGTCTGTTACAGACATTTCATACCTGATTATGTACAGGTGTTAGTGGTTAGGTTTACATAGGCAAAGTAATTGTTCTAGATTTGCTATAACAACCACAATCTAAATCAATAAAAGAAACGCATTATCGAGAGCACTTGGTGAATATACAGTGTACCAGGTGTACCGGTATGAAATGAGCGTCTTTTTTTGTGAAAATGAAATACTAATTTTGAATTGAAAAGTAAAAACATTTTATTCAAAGTACTGATTATTGCTTTCTATACATTTTGACCACCTTTCTGGCAATTTGTGGACATCATGTCTTTTGAAGCAGACCAATCAGACACCCAATTTTCGACTTCTTCGTAAGAATCAAACTGGTCCTCAACCATTGCATGTCCCATTGATGGAAACAAATGGTAGTCGGAAGGGACCAAGTCTGGTGAATACGGCGGGTGGGGTAGCAGTTCCCAGCCAAGTGTTTTGATTGTATCCTGAACCAGTTTTGCTTTGTGTGCAGGTGCATTGTCGTGTAAAAAAATTACTTTTCCATGTCTTCTGGCCCATTCTGGTCTTTTTTTCGATCAATGCATGGCTCAAATTGATCAGTTGTTGTCTGTGGCGATTAGTATTCACAGTTTCACCGGGTTTTAGAAGCTGATGATACACCACCACACCTTTCTGATCCCACCAAACACAGAGCATTGTCTTCCTGCCGAATCGATCTGGCTTTGCAGTCGATGTTGATGGTTGTTCCAGATTAACCCATGTTTTACCCGTTTAGGATTCTTGAAACAAATCCATTTTTCATCGTCAGCAACAATTAACTGCAAAATTGATTTTCTTTCATGCCTTTGAAGCAAAATTTAACATGGTTTTTCGGTTTTCCATCTGTCTTTCATGGAATTCATGTGGCATCCATTTTCCACACTTTTGGATCTTTCCCATAGCTTTCAAACGGTCAGAAATTGTTGGTTGAGCAGCATATAGCACTGTTGCCATTTGCTTCTGACTCAAAGTATTATCTGTATCCAATATTGCTTGCAATTCGGCGTCTTCGAACTTTTTTGGTGGTCTTCCACGTTCTTCATTTCTTACATCAAAATCATTATTTCTGAACCGTTGAAACCATCTTTTGCATGTTGCTTATAACAGAGCATGATCACCATATGCCTCGACAAGCATTCGATGCGACTCTGCAACACTTTTTTCAAATTAAAACAAAAAATTAATGCTTTCTGCAAATCATCACTTTCTGGTAGAAAATTCGACATCGTTAACACGATGAAAACATACGATGTTGTTTGTTCCGTGACTTGATGTATACTAAATATCTTTGACAGATGTCATACCAACCAAAAAAAAAAAAAATTGAGGCTCGTTCACAACAAATGTTCCCTATCGACACATTAGTATCTTAACGTTCATTTCATACCGGCATACCTGGTATAGTCAACATCGCTGGAAGTATCAGTTTGCACTGCGACAAACATGCATAATTTGTTTGTGTATAATTTACAGGTACAATTTTTTTATATGTAGTTTACCGAAGTAACACTTTCCGTAATGCCAGGCCAATGATTAATGTCTCAAAAGCGAAGTTTCAATAGCCCTTAGAGTACCGGTATGGAACAACTGAAATCCAGGAAAGTTTTTTCAGTGCTTCTAAGGAAAAATAAATATGCGAAATACGTAGACTAGATGCACTATTGTTGTTCAATGTCACATTGAGTACTGTTTGCAGCTCGTTGAAAGTATTCGGAAGTTGTCGTGACGGTTGCAAGCGCTGCCAATGTATGTGATTTCCGCAGATTGGAGCTGCAGTAGCGATTTCGCAATGAAGTACTTACTGTTTGATCTCTGCAGCAGAACATTTTGTAGCGATGACTGATAAAAGCAATACCGATCCATTGACACCCATTCTTCACCTGCTCATTGAATAAGTGCGTCAGCACTGGATTATTTCAATTAATATTTACTGTTAGACACAATACTATACCTTGATATCCATTGTTACGGTACGGTTGTTACAAATAAATACCCCATATAAACGTGTAAGTCAGGCAACGTGGCTTTACTATAACTTGAGACATTCGCGCAGAATTTCAGATACAAGGACATAAAACGAGCGACATGATTTGTCAGCAGACAGTACAGCGTGTAGCGTGTAATCTCGTAACCCCCCCTCCGTTCACATTGCATCGGCAAGTAATGTACCACTCAGCTCTCCTCGCAGCCGAGAACAATATGACGTCATGTCAACCATAATTCACACATTTAGCTTTCCTGCAGCGTTGCAAATAAGTCTGCGATTATCAGTCATTCGTGAGTGTAGCGTCTCGGAAACGCAGCTTTTAAGTTTTTAAGTGGTAGTGTTAGCTCGTCAAGGAGTGCTACTACATAACCGTAAATGAATAACAACGAACAATACTTACAATTATTTCAGCGGAGAGTTGGCGCTTTCTCCCCCAGTTCTGCTCAAGATACGTTGGTAGGTATACGAATCATTTGCTTCGTGACTGTCACCTATCATTTTCCACTGCTGACATCCTTAGCAATCTAACAGTTGTTGTGACTATTACAAGAGGCTTAATTTCACTTCATTTCGTACCAACACACACAGTTCAGTATCATATTTGAACGTGAATGTCTCTCTAACAAACTTTGACAATACATTGTTACATCCGTGAGTTACTGCTGTCGAAACAACTGATGAGTTGTGGATTAGAGTAATCCGACTGTTAAATGTTTTGTAAATAAATTAAGTATCATATCTATCTTACTCATTGAATATTTGTTTCGGAATCGGCTTAATTTAACGTCATAATCTATCTTGCAAACAAGCACCAAATGTGAGCATTATCGACTGCATCCACAAAAGCATCTTAGTTCTTACTTCTGTGGTTACATAAATTTCTACAGTAGCAAGGATCTTAGAAATAAGTGAGGCATGGAGGTTAAAATTAGGGAGGTGGCATTATAGACTTTCGCAGTACGTCGTTTTGAAGTCGCGTATGAGCCATTTTAATTTACCCAAAACATTATCAGAATACTGATTACAAGTGCTACTTGTTCATTATTTCTGCCATGTGCGCGCAATAACTGTTTTAAATACTAAAAATTATAGCGCTTACATGAATAACGTGCGTCTGGAAGGCAATTTCGAACGTTTTTCTATTCTTGAATGCGTATATGCTCTAGGAATACGACACAGTCAGTGACGTTACGGGGAAGTGTCACTACGGTGAACTATGGGGGCATGAATGCGGTGAACCTAATGTTTTGGGCTGGTTAAGATGGCGGACATCGAATTAAGTTTATAACATAATGCCATCTCCCATCTTTTTCTACCTCCGTATAAGGTTGGACAAATAACCATTTTGCTACGCCGTTGGCTGGCGCGAGGCTTACGAGAAAGACAGGCTGCGGCTCGCGTGTCACGCGCTCGCTCGCCCAACTCAGCAGACTAAATGTGTTTTTAAACCTGTTAACTCGCAACTAGGTGTGTACGTACTAACGAGAATTGCACCTTTTACTGGAATCTGCTATTATGAGGTTATACTGATTATTAGTCGTACAACAAAATTTCAAAATAATTCTCGACATAGATGGTTAACGGCTTATTTATGGCATTTCGTCTCTTCCGATTAACAATCCTCATGTCATACAAGATGTCACGTCATATGCAACGGATAATCATTTGGCATGATTTTAATTTTATTATACCCCAGTACAGCCGTAATAAATTATCGGCAGGCTTGTGGACTTCCTGTCATTGTAGGACGGATAACACCAAGACTCCATAATAGTGACTCCAGTAGAAGATGCAATTCTCGTTTGTACGTAGTCGTCTAATTCCGAGCTAACAGGTGTAGAAACGCAGGTTAGCTGCTGAGTTGAGCGAGCTCGGCCTACCTTTGTGACGTACTCGCCCGGCCCGCCTTTCTCGTGGGCGTCGCATGTACATAAAAGATGTCATGTGCACAAAAACAAAGAAAGGAAACCGCGTTTCCTTCTGCGCGTGTCTTATAATTGTTACAGATACCATAGCATCTGATCGGCACGAAAGCCGCGTATATTTTGTCAGCAGTGAGCAACACGGCGAAAGGTATTAACCCTGCTCCGTTCCTCGTTATTTATGCATCGGTATTGCTCACGCTTCCACAACCCTCATCACAGGAATCATTGAAAAGTGATTACGCTATTGAAGAGATTAAGGCTTCAGTCCATTTTGTTAATTTAAAATTCTAATGGTACATTAATGGTGAAGTTGTCAGTGGCGGATTGTATTACAATAGGTAAAACGCCAGAATGAATTTAATTGTATGTGGCTCGAAGAACCGGACTTCGTAAGTTGGCTACAGAAAGATTCAAACATGAAAGATAGAAATGAATTAGCAGGCTATTTACTCTGTTCCGTGTCTTATAGCACATAAAAATGACTTTAATTTGTCGCAAGAATTGAGATCCTTCTCTAAATCCTCGCACAAATGAAAAAAATGGCTGACATCGAAATAAGTGTCCAAGGAATAGAAAAGCAACTGGAATCACACAACAGAGGAAAGTCCACGGGACCTGACGGAATACCAATTCGATTGTACACAAAGTAGGCGAAAGAACTTGCCCCCCCCCCCCCCCCCCCTTCTAACAGCCGTATACCGCAAGTCTCTAGTGGAACGGAAGGTTCCAAATGATTGGAAAAGAGCACAGGTAGTCCCAGTCTTCACAAAGGGTCGTCGAGCAGATGCGCAAAACTATAGACCTATATCTCTGACGTCGATCTGTTGTAGAATTTTAGAACATGTTTTTTGCTCGAGTATCATGTCGTTTTTGGAAACCCAGAATCTACTCTGTAGGAATCAACATGGATTCCTGAAACAGCGATCGTGTGAGACCCAACTCGCTTTATTTGTTCATGAGACCCAGAAATTATTAGATACAGACTCCCAGGTAGATGCTATTTTCCTAGACTTCCGGAAGGCGTTCGATACAGTTCCGCTCTGTCGCCTGATAAACAAAGTAAGAGCCTACGGAATATCAGACCAACTGTGTGGCTGGATTGAAGAGTTTTTAGCAAACAGAATACAGCATGTTGTTATCAATGGAGAGACGTCTACAGACGGTAAAGTAACCTCTGGCGTGCCACAGGGGAGTATATGGGACCATTGCTTTTCGCGATATATATAAATGACCTAGTAGATAGTGTCGAAGTTCCATTCGGCTTTTCGCGGATGATGCTGTAGTATACAGAGAAGTTGCAGCATTAGATAATTGTAGCGAAATGCAGGAAGATCTGCAGCGGATAGGCACTTGGTGTAGGGAGTGGCAACTGACCCTTAACATAGACAAATGTAATGTATTGCGAATACATAGAAAGAGGGATCCCTTATTGTATGATTATATGATAGCGGAACTAACAATGGTAGCAGTTACTTCTGTTAAATATCTGGGAGTATGCGTGCGGAACGATTTGAAATGGAATGATCATATAAAATTAATTGTTGGTAAGGCGGGTACCAGGTTGAAATTCATTGGGAGAGTCCTTAGAAAATGTAGTCTATCAACAAAGGAGGTGGCTTACAAAATACTCGTTCGACCTATACTTGAGTATTGCTCATCAGTGTGGGATCCGTACCAGATCGGGTTGACGGAGGAGATAGAGAAGATCCAAAGAAGAGCGGCGCGTTTCGTCACATGGTTATTTGGTAACCGTGATAGCGTTACGGAGATGTTTAGCAAACTCAAGTGGCAGACTGCAAGAGAAGCGCTCTGCATCGCTGTGTAGCTTGCTCGCCAGGTTTCGAGAGGGTGCGTTTCTGGATGAGGTATCGATTATACTGCTTCCCCCTACTTATACCTCCCGTGGATATCACGAATGTAAAATTAGAGAGATTCGAGCGCGCACGGAGGCTTTCAGACAGTCGTTCTTCCCGCGTACCATACGCGACTGGAACAAAAAAGGGAGGTAATGACAGTGGCACGTAAAGTGCCCTGCGCCACACACCGTTGGGATGCGGAGTATGAATGTAGATGTAGAAGAAAAAGCAGTTAAAATCAAAGGGTATTCCAAACATGTCGTCTTATTTACCAACGACAGATACAGAAAAAAGGGGGAAGAGCTGAACTAAAACTACCAGGCGCTTAACCCTCTAACCAGAACATGTTTTATTCGACAGTTGGATGGAACATTGGTCTCCTAGACCGCTAGGACTTATAAACTACATTTTTTACTTTTTCTCTGTGCCACATAGTTTTTATCGGTCTTTAAGGTACAAATAAACATAATACTAAGTTTTTAAACCATAACCTTAGTTATATTACCAAGAAATACAAAATTATCACTAGAAAAAACTTCAATCTGAAGTATTTGGTTGTTTACATTTCACTCGTTTAGAATTTTTTTGTTTTTATATTATGACAATTCCATGTATAGAAACTGAATACTCACAAGTAATGCAATAACAAAATTTAATGTTCATTTTTCATGGCACAAGTTTTGCACACTTTTCGTAAACACTCAAAGCACGTTGGCTCTTTTCAATTTTCAACAAAGCCACTTGTATGCAGTCTTCCTCTTTTTTTTTTTTATTTTGTTCTGGACAAAATCGACAAGTTTTTTTCTATCAAGCTTGTCCGTTGGACATGACGTGTCATCAACTCGAACTAAAAATGTATTGCATTGGCTAACGATTTGTTTTTGCTTTGCTCCCACTTCCTCTATAGATGAAATAATATTTCGTAGCTTTTGAGGCAGGTTGGGGGTTGCCAGTCGAAATTTCACGAAATCGTGGACCAAATATAGAGAAACTCTTTTCAGGAAATCAAAACGTGATATGGTTTTTGTTTCTTCAGAAAGTCCATAAAGAATACTTGCGTTTGATCCAACCATGGCCACCATGTGGTAAAAAATTGCCAATGGCCAGCTTCTTGTTTTACGATTAGCAAAGTAAACACTGTACTTCATATCTAGAGTGTCTATTCCACCTTTTTTGGCGTTATAAAAATATATGATTTCAATTTACCATTTGCAACGTCAGTGTAATTGGAATGATGCACTATCGATAGAAGTAGGACTGTCTTTTTTTTGAGGGGGGGGGGGGGGGGGACATAAGAAAGCAGGTTCATGTCTTTTGTAAAGCCATAAAGGCTAGATCCAGTTTCACGAGCGCTTGTTGCTTGAAGTTCGGCTGGTATCTAGGGTTTGTTCCTTTTTACTGTCCCAACTAATGTCTAATTGTGATCTAGTAGCTCCTGAGCAAGTTCTAAACAACAAACCAATTGTCACAACTGATATTTCTGTTTATGCCGTAGAGCCATTTAAAGAGGCGGATTACAGATTGAGTGGGAATGATACATTTTTTCTGCTACAGAAAGTGTGGCTCCATCACATTCTTTGGCGGGGTAGATGCAGACTTTGTAACTATATGCGTTATGTGCATCTGCCAGGCCGATGAATCTGATACCATATTCTGCGGGTTTTGGGCATATATATATATATATATATATATATATATATATATATATATATATATATATATATATATAAACACGTCCTCTGAAAGACACCAAAGTTCCATCAACTTTCAAATGCGCCCCAGGACTATAAATTTGCTGACAGTTCCAAATAAATTTGTTAAATGTGTCCGTAATAGCATGAGCTGGATCATTTTTCTCCCTCTGTTATCTCGTGTCCGATTCATTGAATCGAAATGCTCTAAGCAATATTCCTAATCGCTTTTCTGTTATAATTCATCGAAAAATTGGCCTGCGCAAGACCGAAGTGGAAAACAGAGAGGTCATAGGCTCCCTCGCAGATTTAAATATGATGAAAGAACTGTGAGTCCAGTCACAGCGTTCACTTCATGCACATTAGTGTTTTTGTACTAGGGGGGATCAAATATAAACATCAACAGTTGGTAGGACGGGCCCCGCGCTTCTGTTACTCTTAGGTGGGACCGTTAGAAGTGAGGAGAGTGTCCTGTTATATATTTACCGCCGTTTCATCAGTAACGCTTACGATGTCTGAGAACAGGTGCACCACCCCATTGTGCAATGCATAATTAACAAATTTCTTGCTCGTGAAGGAGTTACAGCGGCGGAAATTTGCTTAAGATTGACTGCACAGTTCGGTGATGAAACATTATCAAGGACGCGTGTGCTTGCCTGGCATAAAAAGTTCAAGGAAGGACAAGAACGTGTGGAAAATCAGCAACACAATCGCCGTCCTCGGACCGGCATTACAGACCAAAACATTCGTGCGATTAAAGTTATTACTGACGGCGATCTACGGGCGAGAGTATGAAAAATTGCACAAAAAGTCGGAATCAGTTATGAGAGCTGTCAAGCAACCATCACAAACGACTTACAGTTCCCTAAAGTGTGTTCCAGATGAGTCACTAAATTTTTGACCGAAAATTTGAAGTTGAGGTCTGTCAGGGGATTACAGCAAGGTTTTCGGAAAAAGGTCATGCATTTTTGAGTCGGACTGTCATCTGCGACGGAACATGGGTTCACCACTACACTCTAGAAGTCAAACAAGCCAGTAAGGAGTGGCGGAGGAAAGGGGAGGCAGCACCAGTGAAAACCATGACTCGAATGTCAGCTGGCAAGGTTCTTTCAACCGTTTTTTATTTATTATTTATTTATTTTTTTTATCAGCTAAGCATCATTTTCTGATTGATTTTTTTGCGATTCATAATCAGTACTACTGACTACTGCGAAATGTTGAACAAGGCGAGAGTTGCATATCGCCGCCAAAGACGAGACCAATCGATTCGGCAGATCATCTTCCTCCACGACTCGACCCTGCATCTCTGTCTCCAAGCTGCAGGAAATGCATTGGTATGCACTTGATCCTCCTTACAGCCCGTACTTATCGCTCTGCGATTTCCATTTATTCGGACCGCTTAAAGAAGCTCTAGGAGGGAGATGATTTGAAGATGACGAGAGTGTAGAAGACTTCGTGCGCAACTGGCTGGCGACACGACCCATTTCTTTTCATGATGAGGGCATCAAAAAGCTGCCCATACGCTGGGACAAACGCATTTCCAAAGCAGGAGACTATGTGTAAAAATAACTGTAATTGCTCTGAGTTTTTCAATAAATGAATTTAAATAAAATATAAAATCCCGTTTATGTTTGATACGCCCTCATGTGCTATATTTTCCTTTAGTTCAATAGCAGAACGTAGTTTCGGCAACTTTTCATTGGTAAGAATTACGGTCGTCTGAATCATGTCGTCCGTGAAGAAAAGGTGTCCAGGTTCTCCTGGCATTGGGTTTTTTGCCACAGTGAGGGCAGGACCTTGTACCTTGGATAGCCGTACTTTTATGAAGCTGAATGCTGCTGTTCGCGACCTAGAGTGTAAAGGAACTGATGACCATGTGAAACACTTATTTCTTCCGTAGTAAGAAACTGGAAAGACAACTCTCATCTTGATTGTCATGGTCTGAACGTGTAGATGAACTAGAAACATCCGTAGGCAGCTGTGGAGTAATAAATCTGCTTTTTCTAGACCTTGTGTCAGGCTGTCGTTGTTCTCCGATTTCTTCGCGGAATGGGGTATTTTCTGCTTCAAATATTTATCGAATAGTTTCATCGCCACGATAATCACCATCGGGAAAGTCATCGTCACTATCTGTTTCATTATGAGGATCTAGAATTATAAGGTCCGCATTCGGAATGTACGACTTATCTGATCCACTTCCTAGTCGGATTCTTCAAAGAAATCTTGTGAGAGTGTGGAGGTTACAATTTTTTTCTAGCGATTTGAAATGTATTTCGGACTTTCCATTGTAAACCTGTACGGAAAACAGGGAAAATGTATTTTAACGCATTTTAATGGAGATACTTCTATTGCTGTAACAAATGTGCAGAGTAAATTGGACTATCTGTGTGAATAACGGAATAATTAAAATTAAAACTTAAAATGGGAGTTGTTCCAATTTTTGTCCCGCTATGAATAAAAAATATTAACCGTATTGTAGAAGCTAGGCTTCCAATCAAACTGATGAAATGCTCCGAGATTTGGAGTCGTAGGTTGTTTTCCAAAACTGAACAGCTTAGAGACAGAAGTGATGACACTTTCTGCAGGACCTGATCATCGTTTTGCAGCCAAATGCTCAAGCATGTACAGTGCAAGCTGTTACTGATTTGTTTGACTAAGGGGGCTGCCAAGTGCTGTACCACCTACTGCACTCCCCTGACTTAAGCCCTCGTGAGTTCAACTCGATTTCCAAACTGAAGAAAACACTTCACAGCATTCGCTTCAGAACTGCTACAAATTCGTCGGGCAATAGACCGCACCGCTCGCACTGTCAACACAACTGGCACTGCTGAAGAGTATCCTACGACTTCCACATCGCAGGCTACGGGTTATACACAATGCTGGTGGACTACTTTGAAACACGTATCTATTTTGTACGAGCTGTAAATAAATAGTTGTCACTATAAAGAGCCAACCCTCGTATATAGTTGTGTGAAGGCTGTAGAGAGTATAGAAAATTTGAAAAAAGATGAAAATTTATCCCGTTCAGCATTTAGATTTCCATAAAACTTGCCAAGATTTTTATATTGAGTTAACGTCGAAAATTTCTAATAGATTTGATTTAAGACATCCTCTATTTTCTATGATATCTATTGTAGACGGAAGCTCAATAATTCAAAAATAGGTCACTGATACCTTTAGTGAAGCGATTTCCTGTGCTCGAAAAGTATGCGGAAATGCAAAAATTGGAGGGCGAGTGGCGAGTTACGCTGTGCTAGATTTTGCTCAACGTGATCTTGATAGATGATGATGTAAATTATTGTGTTAAAGTGTTCAGTTGCAAAATCGGCGCGAGACAATGCATGTTTCCGAATTTAAAAATCTCCATCTGCTTATTGCTTGTGCTGACACTTTAAAATGCATCTGTCGAAAGAAAATTCAGTGATCTAAAAACATAAAAACATAAAAACGGAAAACCGAAATCGCTTGAGCGCTGATGCTGTAATATTGTTAATGGCTGCTAGAGAAGGGATTAAAAACAGGGGTACGGTAAATTAAACTTGAACCCATCAAAGAAAATATTAACTACTAAGATATGGCAGAAGACAACTCCTGAATAAAAATAACCCAGTAAATATTATTAGTATTTAATTGAATTTTTTTCCTGATGATTTTCGGTGTTAAAAATGTGGTTCGGAATGTATCTTGAAAGACTTTTGGACAATGTTCCCACTTATCCTGTTAAGTTTCTACAATTAAAGCTGAAAATCAATAAATGTCAAGGTTTATCACGTGACGGAAATAGTGTGTTGGCTTAGGCTTTAGTGATGTCATGACTTACGAGTAAAATTTTCGCTTCTTAATTGTTCTAGCAAGTGTTTTGCCTAATTTCTTGTGTATTTTCGTTGTTTTTACTGTGAGAATGGGGCATGCAAATCGCCAGCGTAGCGTCCAACTGAAAGACTTGAACCACGCTTCTGAGCCTCACGAAATTATTACTGTTATTGTGAGAATTATTTTGATATTGTCGATACTTTATATCAGACTACAGTGCGATTAAAACTACTTTGCGCTTGAGAATCAGGCCATTGTAGCAGTTACCAGGATTTCTTTCTGTTACATTCACTTATGGAGCGCGGGAAGAATGATTCTTCGAATGCGTTTGTGCGTGCAGTAATTACTGTAACATTATCCTCACGATCCCGATGTGCACGATACGTAGGGGGTTGTAGTATGTCCGTAGAATAATCATTCAAAGCCGGTTCTTGAAACTTTGTTAATAGATTTTTCTCGGGATAGTTTACATTTGTCTTCAAAAATCTGCCAGTTCTCTGTGACACTGTCCAACAGATTAAACAAACCTGTGACCTTCCATGCTACACTTCTCTGTATACGTTTAATATCCCCTGTTAGTTCTATCTGGTACGGATCCCATACACTTGAGCAATATTCCTGAACCGGTCGCACTTGTGGTTTGTAAGCAATTTCTTTTGTAGACTAACTGCACTTCAGCAGTATTCTACCAATAAACCGAAATCTACTACCTTTACTCATGAATGAACAAATATGATCACTCCATTTCACATCCTAACAAAGTGTTACACCCAGGTATTTGTATGAGTCGGCCGATTCCAACAGTGACTGTGATATTATATTCATAGGATACTATGTTTTTTCGTTTTGTGAAGTGCCAAATTTTACATTTCTGAACATTTAGGGCACGTTGCCAATCTCTGTACCACGTCGAAATCTTCTCAAGATGACTGAATATTTATGCAGCTTCCTGTACAGTATTATGTATTTGTTGCCTCAGGGGCTCAGAACTTGTTTGCTGAGTACGGGCTTGGTGAACCCAGGGTTCCTGAACTGAGGACTGGTAAGCGCCGCCACTCCCCGGCCACGGTAAGCTATGGACATACTTCAGCGACCACCGTGCGGCGCGGCGGTGGAACTTTGGATGTCACATGGAATGGGAATCTTGGCTTGACCGCCCGGATCGCGAGGATAGAATAAACCTCTATATAAAAAAAACTCAATCTCAAGGTGTGCTGCGCACTCATGAGATGCATGGCTGTTGAAGTGGAACAGTCGTTAGCGGGGAACCTCTGGGGAACCTGCTGCACCTCAGTAGTAGAAGGCTTACTCAGACACGGGGCTCTATCTGAGTGTACCCTATTTACCTAGCTGATCGTGGGACCGAGATGGAACCCTCAAAATCTTCTTCTTCTCTTCCCAGCAAGAAGGGTGTACTGCCTGGGAGTATTCACACCCATTCATCCAAAAGAATGATGGAGGCTAGCTCAAGGACTCATGAATCACAATGTCTTTGTAGTGATCAAAAGGAAGGAGGGGACGTTTGAAAAATTGTCCCCCTTCTATACCCATAAAGGCCTAGAAGGGCTGGCTGGCACCCTAAAGTCTGTTAATTGGTCGCTCAATGGGTCCTTGCTTGTTGGAACTAACCGGACAAAGTAGGTGGAACTCCTTAAGAAGTCTCAGAAATTGGGTGAGTATGACATCATTGTTAAGTTGCATAACGCCCTTAACTCCAGCAAAGGTGTGGTAACCTACCTTGATATTATGAATACAGACAGTGCTGAACTCAAACAAGAATGGACACCACAGGGGATCATGATGTCGAACAAAGGACTCGCAAGAACAATTGAGACACTGAGAAGACTGCCACTGTGACCTTCAATTCTCCAACGCTACCTGAACACATCATGGGAGGTTTCCTCCAACTTAGGGTTCAGCCCTATGTACCTAAGCCTATGTGATGCTTCAAATGCCGGCGTTTTGGCCATACAATGGTGAGTTGCAGAGGCGAAGCGACTTGTGGGAAGTGTGGAAAGGCCGCCCATGAAGCTGGGATGGACTGTCCATCTCCAGCAGTCTGTATAAACTGCTCTGGAAGTCATCCAGTCTGGAGCCGAGCTTGCCCTGTTTTTGCAGAGGAACACAAAATTCAGGAAATCAAAGTGACCAAGTAGATCCCCTATGGCAGAAGCTAAAAAGGACGATCAGGGGATGAAACCCACCGTCTTTGCCACTTCTTATGCTTCGTTGGTGCAGAAACCTGTTATTGACACTTCGACATCCAGTGTTCCATTATCTACGTCTAGCACCTGTACTTGCACCTGTATGTGCCAAAGTAAAGTGAAAGACATAGCGATTCAAACTGCTATGATGAAAGAGACTAGTAATGCTTCCACAGTGCACAGCCCAAAGGCACCCCAAAAGCAGTGCGTCCCTCAATGCCAAGTTTCTTGGAAGAGAAGTGACTCTCACCGCCCCCTTTCCCCCTCATTCTTGCTGGGAAAGGATCCTAAAATTCGGGTCAAAAGCTGACCTGGGCGCCATCAGACATCATTCTGGCACGTCTGATGATGAGAACGTCATGGATTTTGCTGCCTCTTCACCAGACCCAGTCAGTCCCAAAACCCCGCCTCACTCTACAAGTGTCTCACCACCCCAGTGCAAAGACAGGAGTAAATCGAGACCACATTGACTAAATGGCTCCCATACTTCAATGGAATATAAATGGATACAGGACTCATCTGGTGGAACTGAAATTCCCGTACAGGACAGACCCTTTTGCCTTGCCTTCAAGAGACTCATTGTAAAGGGACTGACACATCTGTACTATGGAGGTTATTACCTTTATAGAAACGACGACAGGGCAAAAGGTGGGGTTGCAGTGTTCGCAAAGGACACTTGTTACGCTCTATTCCCTTAACTACACCACTACAAGCGATTGCTGTTCGGATAGTGGCCCATGTTGACATCACAGTGTTCTCTGTGTACTTACCACCCCATGAGCCTCTTGATAGTGGGGTCCTCACTCATCTTCTTGATGAACTACCTTGACCCTTTCTCCTTTTAGGGGACTTCAATGCACACAGTGCACTATGGGGTTCTAACACCACATGCCCAAAGGGTCGGGTACTTAACGATAAGATACACACAACAGATCTTATACTGCTGAACACAGGTCAAACCACACACTTAAGCACCACTACAGTGTCGTCTACAGCCATAAACCTCTCCTTCTGCTTCCCTGCTCTTGGGGACACTGCTCAGTGGGCAGTGGACGATGACTTTCATGGTAGTGATCATTTCCCTATCTGGATCCATCTTCCTGATGGAGCAAATTCTGGAAGAAAGTCACTGAGATGGTTATTCTGGAAGGCTAACTGGATGCTTTACAGGCAGTTAGCTGTTTTTGAGCAATGTGATGGTGTCCAGGACTGAGTGGATCACATGCAGCTGTGATTCACCATGTTGCATCCATCCCAAAATCTGTGGAAGTGCCTAGGAATCGACTTGTCCCTTGGTGGAATGATGAGTGTCATTTTGCAATCAGGCACAGGAGGGCAGCTATGCAGATTCAATCAATGCCCTACAGATGCAAATTTCGCAAACTTTCGAATGGCACGTGCAAAGGTGAGGAGAATAATTACTGAGTAAGCAGAGGTCTTGGCAAGAGTTCCTGAACTCCATCAGTAAGTCCACATATGCAATTAAATTATGGGAAGCTATCAGGAGGATCTCAAGGCACAATTATTGACCACCAATAGCAGGTGTACGAATACAGGGGTCTCTTGTAACATTGATGAGGGATGTAGCTCAGACAACGGCTGAATCGTATAAATCCATTACGGCTGATTCCAGCCAGAATCCCACCTTCCATCGATATCGGGAGGTCCAGGAGAAGGCTGATCTTTATTTCCATTCCATCAACATGAAAGAATACAACCAGACTTTCTCTCTGTGGGAGCTGAATTCTGCATTGTTGGTTGCTTGTGATATGACCCCTGGAAACGACCTGACAACCTGCAGCATGTTGCAACAGTTGGACCGATGGTCTCAGGAAGTCTTCTCTTCAATAAAATTTGATTAACTGGCGTCTTCCCAACTCATGGAAAGATCTATTGTAATCCCCATTTTAAAACCAGGAAAGGATCGGACAGACCCTGGTAGTTACCATAGTATTAGCCTGACAAGCTACATATGAAAGACACTGGAGCATATGGTCAATACGCGTCTAGTGCGGGTTCTTGAAACTAGGTCCCTCTTCAGTCACTCCCAGTGTGGGTTCAAGAGGTATTGCTCCACTCTCGATAACTTGACCCTGCTCGAAGCTTCTATTCAACAAGCTTTCCTTTGTAAGCAACACCTTATTGTTGTTTTCTTTGATTTGGAAAAGGCCTGTGACGCTACGTGGAGGCATAATATTTTGTTGCAGCTCCATCAATGGGGATTCGGTGGACATCTACCGACCTTCTTACGGTCCTTTCTCCTGGACAGACATTTTAGATACAGTGTTGGGAATGCTCTGTCTGACCGTTTTAAGCAGGAGAATGGTGTCCTTCTAGGAAATGTTTTAAGTGTCAAGGCTTTCCCCATCACAATCAATAGTATTACAACCATAGTGCGGCGTCCAGTACTATGTTCGTTGTTTGTGGATAACTTCTCCATCTCCGTGCATCCTCCAGACTCACCACAGCTACTCAGCAATTGCAACTGATGATCAGGTGGTTGGAGGAATGGTCTTGCACCACAGGTTTTAGATTCTCATTAGAGAAAACAGTTTATGTTGTTTTTAATTGTTCCCATTCTCTGTTTAATTTGCTTGTTTTGAAAACTGTGGGACACTGTTCTCACTTTTAAGGAATAGGTGAAGTATATGGGTCTTATCTTTGATAAGAAGTTAACATGGTTATCACACCTTAAAGAACTAAAACTGAGATGTCTCAAGGCCTTAAACATCCTTAAATGAATCAGTTATAGGTCTTGGGGAGCTGACAGAGCGCACCTGCTCCAACTTTATAAGGCTTTTGTGTGACCCCGGCTTGAATACGGATGCCAGATTTATGGATCAACAAGGCCTTAACACCTTAAAATTTTGGATGCAGTTCATCTTGAGGATATTGGGCTGTCAATAGGGGACTGTTGCACAAGCCCTGATGTTAGTTTGTGTGCCGAGGCTGGTGAGCCTCTGCTGTCTATTTGACATCTTCTTGTGGTACGCCAAGCATATAGGGCATTGTCCATTCCTACATCGCCAGCATCCAGTTAAATTCTTTAGCCACCACTGGAACAGCTGTTCGATCATTGACCACATGCAACACTGCCATTTGGAATCTGTGCAAGGGAAAGCCATGAGTTATTTATTACTGGTAGGGGTCATTAAGGTCCTAAGCCAGGGGTGGAGTAGGCGCCGCCGCCCCCCCCCCCCCCCCTTGGCTACTGCCAAAGCCCTGACTGACTGCATACAAGAAGCATTGTACCCCAGACTATGTTTTTAAAATTAAATTTAATGAAATTTTAAGTAGCTACCCCGATTTTATTACTGTCTACATGAATGGTTCTACGCAGGGAGATGTTTTCAGTTGTTATCTCATGTTCCCCGACATTGTCCTCAGGATAGGACTCCCAGAGAAGTTTTCAGTTTATTATGCATAACTGTTTGCTATCATGAGGGAATGGAGCAGATGAGAAGGGGTCGTGACAAAAAATTTAACATCTTCTCTGATTCTCAAAGTCCCCTTCTCGCTGTTGGATAGATGTACCCAGCAGCTCGTTGGTGCAACAGGTACAGGATGCTCATCTTCTCTTGCACAGGCAAAACAAGGAAATCATTTTTGCTGGGTTTCAGGGCACACAGGGAAATGGACTCGCTGATGCTGCTAAGGAGGCTTGCTCCACTCCACCTCCTGCCTGCTGTTCAGTCCCTCTGCGGGCTGCCACTTCATTTTCGACCAGGAAGCCCATATGTTGGTGGGAGCCCCAGTGGCTGGAACTGAGGAATAATAAACTATGTTCCCTCAAGACTTCAGTGCGACCATGGATTGCCTCCTGCTTGCGACTGTGTGAATTAGCCCTTACTCAGCTTAAAGTGGGACATTGTCCATTGACACATGGCTTCCTCTTACATTGGGAGGAGCCCCCAGTATGTCAGAGATGCGGGATACAGCTGTCAGTACAACATCTTTTAACAGAGTGTGTTTTATATGACAACATGGGGGTTAAACTTGGTCTCCCAAACGATCTTCGCTCTATTTTAACTGATAACAAGGCGAGCGTTGTTCGTGTCTTAAAATTTTGTGTGGTGTCCAGAATTCTTCCCAAAATACTTAGTGTGCAATCTTAATGTGTCACAGAGTGGCTGGGTCAGGTATTATTTCTAAGTCATCATCCAGCCAAGCTTATTTGTCTCTTTTTCGACAACATATTTTCTCCATGAATTCATTTAGTTATCCTGCTGTGTCTCACTGGGGTTTTATTATGGGCTTTTCTGAACTTCACCTTCTTGGGGTTGCTTTACGTTTCCTGTGGTGGGGTCAAATGTAGTTTTCCAGTTTATTGATCTCCTTCCATAGATTATGAAAATCTTCTTCGGTATAACATTAACGCAAGGGCGCTGACGACCTAGCTGTTTAGTGCCCTCCGCCATAAATCATCATTGTCATCTTCATCTATATATTTGTTCACTGTATATTTTACATACTTCTCTCAGACAATAGTCTACTTAATTATAGCCAACTGCATCATCTGCAGAAAGCATTATTTTACTATTAATATTGTTTTCAAGGTCATTACTATACAATGTGAACAGCAAGAGTGCCAACACACATCCCAGGGCAACCCGAAGTTACTTCTACATCTGTCAATGACTCTCCATCCAACATAACATCCAAGATAACATGCTGTGTCCTCCTTAGCAAAATTTCCTCATTCCAGTCACAGAATTCACTTGATACCCATATGATCATACTTATGATAATAAAAAGTAGGTAGTGAGTCAAATGCTTTTCAGTAATCAAGAAACACTGCATTTATCTGGTTGCCTTGATCCAAAGCTGTGAGAAAAGTACGAGATGGGTTTCACATGACAGATGTTTTCGAAATCCATTTTCATTGGGGTTGAGGAGGTCATTCTGTTCAAGATACCTCATTATGTTTGAGCTCAGAATATGTTCTAATATGCTACAACAATTCGATGTCAAGGATATTGGACGGTAGTTTTGTGGATCATACCTACTACCCTTCTTATAGACAGGTGTGACCTGTGCCTTTTTCAAGAACTGGGCATGGTTTTTTGGTCAAGGGATCTACAATAGGTTATGGTTAGAAGAGGGCAAACTACCATAAATTCGGTATAGAATCTGACAAGGATTCCATTGAGGCCTGGAGCTTTGTTTATTTTTACAATTTCATGGGTTTTCCTTTGTAAAGGAATATTTGAAAATGGAGTTAAGCACTTCAGCTTTTGGTTTGCTACCCTCAGTTTCAGTTCCTGTGACATTCGCTAAGGGATGGACACTACTTTGGTGCCACTTAAAGCTTTTATGTATGACCAGAATTTCTTTGGATTTTGTGCAATGTCATTTGACAATATTCAGCTACGGCAGTCACTGAAGGCATCCCATGTCGCTCTCTGGACAGTCAAATGCAGTTCATTCAGCATATTTCTACCTATAGCCCTACGCTTTGTTTTACACCTATTATACAGTAATCTCTGTTTCTTTAAAAATTTCTGTACAGTGGCTGTATACCATAGAGGTTGTCTCCCATTATGGTCCATTCTATTGGGTACATCTGTATCCAATGTGTTGTCAACTATTATTTTAAACTTCAGCCGTAGTTCCTCTACATGCTCCTGCTTGTGCAGAAAGTTTCAAATTCATCACTAAGGGATGACACTACTCATTTTTTATGTAGTGCTTGATTTGTCTGACTTTTGTACTTTGGTAATCATTGTAGCCACAACTGTGTAATGGTCAGTGACACCTATTTTGATGTGGACGTGCTCAAAGAGGTCAGGCTGTTTGTTGCTATTAGATCCAACATGTTTCTATCGTGAGTGGGGTTCCTAGCTATCTGTTCTAGATAGATTACACAGAAGGCATTTAGTACTGTTTAACAGGATGTCTCATCATGCCCACCACTAACTGTAATTTTCTCAATTAATTGTTGAATGATTAAAGTCTCCACCAATGATTAGAGTATGATTGGGGAACTTATGTACAAGTGAACTGAGGTTTCCTCTAAAGTTTTTGATACATCAGGAGATGAGTCTGGTGGGCAACAGGAGCCCATTGTTATTTTAGGCGCACCCTTGATACTGAGTCGTACCCAAAGAATTTCACATGCACCTTCTATTGCTATCTCAGTGGATTTGAGTTTCTTTGATACTGCCACAAACACACCACCTCCATTTCCCATTTGCCTGTCCTTTCAATAACACTTAAATTTTCCCCAAAAAATCTCACTGCTACCAAATTCGGGTTGCAACCAGTGTTGTGTACATAGCATTGTGTGAGCTTCACTGCTTTTCATGAGCACTTCAAAGTCTCACACTGTGGCAAGAGTGCTTTGGCAGTTTACTAATAGGATTTTAGGCTCTTACCTGTGGGAGGCATTTCTTTCGATCTTACACTGATACTCCTGAGTTTCCTACTGCTATCATTATCTGGATGGTATGGAGAGTTGCCTAATCTAAAAAACCCTTGTGTGAACCCCACACACAGGCACCTACCTGAGTAGCAGCCTCTGATGTGTATTGCACACCTGACCTACACTATGTGATCAAAAGTATCCTGACACCCCCCAAAACATATGTTTTTCATATTAGGTGCATTGTGCTGCCACCTACTGCCAGGTATTTCATATCAGTGACCTCAGTAGTTATTAGACATCATGACAGAGCAGAACAGGCGCTCCCCAGAACTCATGAACTTCGAATGTGGTCAGCTGATTGAATGTCACTTGTGTTATACATCTGTAGGCGAGATTTCCACACTGCTAAACATCCCTAGGTCCACTGTTCCCGATGTGATAGTGAATTGTAAACGTGAAGGGACATATACAGCACAAAAACATACAGGATGACTGTGTCTGTTGAGTGATGGAGACCGCTGACAGTTGTAGTGGGTCATAATGTGTAAAGGCAGACATCTATCCAGACCATCACCTAGGAATTTCAAACAGAAACTATCAGGATCCACTGTAAGTACTATGGCAGTTAGGCGGAAGGTGAGAAAACTTGGATTTCATAGCCGAGCGGCTGCTCATAAGCCACACAACACACCAATAAATGCCAAATGACGCCTTACTTGGTGTATGAGCATAAACATTGGACAATTGAACAGTGGAAAAATGTTGTGTGGAGTGACGAATTATGATACACAATGCGGTGATCCGATGGCAGGGTGTGGGTATGGCAAGTACCTGGTGAAAGTCATCTGTTAGCGTGTGTAGTGCCAACAGTAAAATTTGGAGGCGGTGGTGTTGTTATGGTGTGGTAGTTTTTCATGGAGGGGGGCTTGCACCCGTTGTTGTTTTGCATGGCACTATCACAGCACAGGCCTACACTGAAGCTTTAAGCACCTTCTTGCTTACCACTGTTGAAGAGCACTTTGGGGATGGCAATTGCATCTTCCAACATGATTGGACACCTGTTTATAATGCAGGGCCTATGGCGGAGAGGTTCCATGACAGTAACATCCCTGTAATCGACTGGCCTGCACAGAGTCCTGACCTGTATCCTATATAACACCTTTAAGATGTTTTGGAATGCCAACTTCGTGCCAGGTCTCACTGACCGACATCGATACCTCTCCTGAGTGCAGCACACTGTGAAGAATGGGCTGCCATTCCCCAAGAAACCTTCCAGCACGTGACTGAATATATCCCTGCGAGAGTGGAAGCTGTCATCAAGGCTAAGGGTAGGCCAACACCATATTGAATTCCAGAATTACCTATGGAGGGTGCCAAGAACTTGTACGTCATTTTCAGGTAGGTGTCTGGATACTTTTGATCTCATAGTGTATTTAGAGGGACCTTACAATTCTCAACCCCATGATGCAAGTCCAGGAAGTCACAGCCTAGCTTGTCACAGAACATTTGAAGTCTCTGGTTCAGTCCTGCCACTCGACTCAGAGCCAAAGGGCCACAATCAGTTCTGGGGACAATGCTGCAAATTGTGAACTTAGGCAAAACTCCACGCACAGGTCTGGTCTTCTCAACCTTTTTTGCCAGTCCCAGGAATGAACCAAGAATGAGTTTGGAGCCTAGACAACAGGCATCATTTGTTCCAGCATGTGCCACAATCTGCAGTTGGTTGCACCTGTTTCTTCAATGGCTGCTGGAACAGCCTCTTCAACATGCAAATGAGGCCCCCAGGCATACACACTGAATGCACATGGTGTCCTTTCTTGTCCCTTGCAGCCATTTCCCTAAGGGGTGTCATCATTTACCGTTAGTTTGAACTGCTGATGATTAATAGACCCCTACCGTTTTTGCATTTGCATCCTACTGACATCAAAGGAAACAGGTTTCTCCAAAATAGGTGAAGTGGATCTCACTGGCTTAGTTTCAGTTTCAGTGAAAGACAGCCCCTGAGACTTGTTGGTTAGAGGGTTGGTAAAAAACCCTGAGTCCTTTCTGGTCCCTGTTCACCCTTTACAGGATGCCTAGTTCTACCATTGGCATGCCTCTCATAGCCAAGTGGATCAGTAATGACAGGATACACAGGAGAGGATAGTACTCAACATGTCTAAGGTACACGACTCTCGGGAGCTCTTCCATCACACCTATTGGCAACTATTTGTCCATTGTTGCACAAAATCATTATCATTTCCCACGGAAAAGAAACAAAACATAA
Organism: Schistocerca gregaria; assembly: GCF_023897955.1. Taxonomy (NCBI): domain Eukaryota; kingdom Metazoa; phylum Arthropoda; class Insecta; order Orthoptera; family Acrididae; genus Schistocerca; species Schistocerca gregaria. Next base: position 302,624,783 of record NC_064921.1, read on the forward strand.
GCAGTCAAATATATTAGAATGCACTCAATATGAACTGATGAGTGGTGAGACAGTAGTACCCAGCAAACACAATGTGGAAGGGAAACAATGCTGTGCCCTACACATACACTCACCCATTGTTATGTTCAATCTCGTTTAAGCACTACACGTACATAAAATAGCATTTATCTACCCTGTTTACAAGATTTTGCTTGAAATCTTCACTATGAAACTAATTCTGAGCTTAAGGTTTTGAAAATCATCGGAATCAATACCAGCAACAAACTCACCAACCGTCAAATTGTCGAAGTAAAAGTTGCAGTATATTAATAAACAGTAAAACGTTAAAATCCCCGTCATATTACCTATGTAATGCCAATCCCCATAAAATCCCCAATCAAATTGAAATTCCCTACAAATTGGCAATGCTGGCCATAAGTTAAATGTCATGTGATTGATCGAACAGGTTTGATACTGTAGGGTTATCTGCTGCAGCTGGTTTTCAATGGTGATGAGATGGGTCTATTCTGGAAAAAGATGCCGAAATGTATCTTCATAATAGCTTATGAGAAAGCATTCCCAGTCACAAGACAATGGAAGACTGTTTCACACTGCTATTCTGTGTCGATGCAAGCGGTGATTTGAAAATGAAACTGCTGCTTGTTTGCCATTTTGAAACTCCATGAGCCTTTAAGAAGTGTAAAGTCCAGAAGAGTGTGTTAAATGTGTTGTGGTGGTCCAACAGCAAGGCTTTGGTACATGTGATCTTTTGTGTGATTGGATCAATGAAGTCTCTGGTCCTTTGGTGAAAAAATATTTGCTCGAGATGAATCTGCCACTCCATGTCTTGCTTGTTATGGAGAATGCTCCTGCCCATTCTCCAGGCTTGCAAGATGACCTCCTTGAAGAATTTCAATTAATCAAGATCCAATTCCTGTCTCCCAACACCGCTCTGTTACTCCAGTCTATAGACCAGCAGATTATTTCTAACTTTAAGAAGCTCCACACTAAAGCAGTCTTTGAGCATTGCTTTGAGTTGACTGAAGCTACCAATCTCACTCTAAGTGAGTTTGGAAATATCAATTCAACATCGTTGACTGCGTCAAGATGACTGAAAAAGTGTGGGAAGGGGTTACCAAGAGAACTCTCACTTCTGCTTGAAAGAGGCTTTGGCTGGAGTTAATTCTTGGATGTGACTCTGAGGCGTAGGACTAGAAGTGGATAATAATGATATCAATGAGTTTGTGGAAAGTCACAGCCAAGAAATTACCACCGAAGAGCTTATGGAGCTGCAGTGTGTTTCACAGCAGGAAGTGGAGAGGAGTTCATCGGAGGAGGAGGAGGAGGAGGAGGAGGGAGGGAGGGACGGAGGGAGGGAGGGAGGGAGGGAGGAGGAGGAAGAGGAGGAGGTGGAGGTGGCAACAGCAAAGCAGCAATCTTCTGGCGCAATAACAGAAATGCTGGAAGCACAGGAAACGATTGCATCGTACATTGAAAATCATCACACCAATGAAGCAGTGGCTATGGGTGCTACAAATTTATTAGATGATAATGTTGTGTCGCAGTTTCGCCAAGTGTTGAAGTGTCAGCACAAACAAATGACTATAGATAGCTTCCTAGTAAAAAAGAATGTGTCGTGAAAAATAAAGTACACATGTCTGCTTGTGTCTGTATATGTGCGGATGGATATTTGTGTGTGTGCGAGTGTATACCTGTCCTTTTTTCCCCCTAAGGTAAGTCGTTCCGCTCCCGGGATTGGAATGACTCCTTACCCTCTCCCTTAAAACCCACATCCTTTTGTCTTTCCCTCTCCTTCCGTCTTTCCTGATGAAGCAACCGTGGGTTGCGAAAGCTTGAATTTTGTGTGTGTGTTTGTTTGTGTGTCTATCAATATACCAACGCTTTCATTTGGTAGGTTACATCATCTTTGTTTTTAGATATGTTTTTCCCACGTGGAATGTTTCCCTCTATTATATTCAAAGTACATAATATTGTACATATAATTTTCTTTGAATACATGATAAGAATAAGATAAAACTTTTAATAATTTTTCTGCGTGGAACGCATTGTCATATTTTATATTAATTTATATGAGATAAAATGTTTTGCTTAATGAGTGTTTTGCGCTATAGGTAAGTTTCTGGAACACATTATGCTTATTATGAGAGGTTCCACTGTAGTCATCTTTGTAGAAAATTAATAGTCACAAACAATGGCATCTCCAAGTTGGAATATCAACAATATTAGGAAAAGGATAGATTGCTACTCACACTGAATTGCAGACAGGCTCAGTGAAAGGCGTGTTACATATTTATCGTTTGGCCAAAGCCTTCTTGGGAAAACATACACATTCACTCAGGCAAGTGCACCTCACATAACCATAACCATTATCTCCAGCAGCTCGGTGCAGAATTCTGCTCCGAGCTGCCAAAAGGTTTTGGCTGAATGATAAATTTGTAACAGTTGTTTCGTTGTGCTCATCTGTTACTAAATGTGTCATCTTTAAGGTGAGTAGGAGTCCATCCTTTTCTTAATATTGTTAAATTAATGCTAACAGTAGAAGAGATTCATTACTATTTGACTAATATCATTGAATGGTACAAAAGATTGTTTTTTTGTGATAGAAAATTCATGGCACATTCATGTGTTCAAAATAAAATGAAACACTTTTGTCTGAGAATCATTTATTAGCACTTCTGCATTTCGTGAATGATAGAAAAACAGTTTCTGCCTCACTTCAAGCATGCCACAAAGAAGGCATATATGATTCCAAAGCTATCATTACCATAATCTGATTGCTGTTATACACAACAGTTATCTTTAACAAGAATACTTTTCACACAAATCCCTCTGCACTGACACCATTGTATATAACTCTCTGGGTAATCTAGTGGCATCTAGATTAACAGTAAACATTTGAAGGATTATCTCCATCCTCCTCACCAGCGTATCGCTGTTTATTGCCACTGCTTTGGTATAGCAACTGAAGTATAACTCGCCATGCTGGTTTTGGCTGACATCAACTTATTGTCTTGGAGATGGCAGAATTATAATAAAGAAGAGGTTCAGATATATATAATTACTGTTGGAAAATGCTAAGCAATGAAGACTATTTCCAATAAGAATATTCTATAATCTACAGAACTGCAACAGTGCCATTTTCTACATGTTCTTTATTCAGGAATCACCACTAATGCAGTTGCTGTTGCATAGTGCAGCATATGGTTTTCAGTTATATATTATGTTAAACATACATATCCAGACAGTAAATAAATGTTTTCTAAAGGACATCATATTTACTGCTCACTGTAGAACTTATTTATTTCACAATTTCTGCAGTCAACAGCAAGTATGATGTCCGTTTAAAAATACTACATGACTGTGAACTGCTGTCATGAGAAGTTAACAAATATTTTCTGTTTATAATCTGCTAGCTTGTGCCACAGCTTTGTCAATGTTTTACAGAATCATTGTGTATTTTACATGTGAGGGAATACAGTGATCTACTTAATACTGACACCACATTTGCAGCATAGAACTATTATTTAGTGTAAGGTATCAAATTACAAGAAACTGGTATCAGTCTAGTACTGAATATAATTCTTTCAAGGCCATCATGGCACAGGATCTATTAATATCAGGGAGCTATAAAATTATGAGACAACATTTCAGTGCTGCCAATAAACACACAGCAAAGTATGTACACTATCCTAACTTTTGAAACAATAGTGCCTTCATCAGGGAGGGAGGGAAAAAGGCTCAAATGGCTCTAAGCACTATGGGACTTAACATTTGAGGTCATCAGTCCCCTGGAACTTAGAACTACTTAAACCTAACTAACATAAGGACATCACACACATCCATGGCCGAGGCAGGATTCGAACCTGTGACCATAGCAGCAGCGCGGTTCCAGACTGAAGCGCGGTTCCAGTCTGAAGCGCCTAGAACTGCTCGGCCACAGCGGCTGGCCATCTGGGAGGAGACAGGAATCGGTTGGGGAAGGTTAAAAAAAAAGGGGAGGGGGCAGGTTACTCAGAACCCAGGACCCATCCCTTCCCTGAGGGAGGAACTATTAGTTCTGAAAACTGGAATAGTAATGTACTTTTTTACTTATTTATCAGCAGAACTGAAATTTTGCCTCATAAGGGAAAGTTTTGGCCAGCAATCCTTCTTCACTAGTAAAATTTCCTTTTGATACAATTAATATCACATAGGTGGCTCTTTGGGGGGTGTGATTAACATGGACATTTAGAAGTACAATCCCCTGCAAATTCTCTGTACCAATTAGCAACTGTTCTTGGTTTTTGGAGTCTTAATTTCCTTTATTTTGTAAAATATTATCATCAGCTATTTAACATTTACTGCTGGATAAAGAAACCTCCCCTCCCCCCCCCCCTTCCCCCAAAAAAAAGAAAAATTTGTGGACATGAGCTATATGTTTTCATGTGTGATGTATAATCCTGCAATTTGTTTTATTCAATTAGAATGGAAAAAAAGTTATGTTCAGTGAAAAATCACCTGAAATATCTTGTAGCCCAAGTTTGTAGACATGAGAGTGAGTAACAAGATATCAACCTGAGCAACAGTGATTGTGCCAGTGGATGCTGAATATATTTCATACACTTCTTTGGCACAACTTTGCAATCTAATTTTATTTATTTTTATTGTGATTCAGAATTAGCCAACATCAAGCTTTTGGAGCTGAACATTTTATCGTGTTGTATAAGAACAACTTTCTTCAGCAGCATGTGCTTTTTTCCATGTAGCTCCTAAAGAAAAAGTCCCTGGTTCCAGATGTTCAGAATTCTTTGTTATCTGCATATTGCTGCAATCCAAACTCCTGCTGTGCAGTGAATGTAGCGTATATTTTTCATATATCCATAATCACTTCAGCAATACTGCTCACAACTGAAGTATGACCCCATAATAAAGAAGTGCACAGTGTGGATGAGTGCATGTGCAATGGCTCATTCCTCAATACATATTCAAGTGATCTTGTCAAGACAATTGCACTGTCTCAGCTGTTAACAAAAATGAGCCTGCAGCTCCCAACAAGTTGCAATGCTAGCTTCGGCTAGGCTTCTTTAGCACCTTAAAGCTTCTCAGAGCACATCACTTCTGTATGTTATACAAACTGTTAGCACACATAAACTACTCAATCTATAACCTCATTTTGTTTCAACATATAAGAGGAAACATCAACTGCAACTTCATAACTGCCAAAGAATACAGCACCACCAAGTGTTATCCAAGTGATTCTGGGCAGAAATCCAGCAAATAACCTGTAAAAAGAGGAAAATACATTTTAAATTAACTGTTACATTATATGAAAAAGTAGTTATGATCACATAAATCAATAAGACTATGGAAAATTATTGGTTGAACACAAACAATGGTGAGATGATGGAGATAATCAATCATTGGCATTCGGAAACATTGAGTAGATTTGTGCACATTACAGAAAAATAATTTTTGTTTGTGGAGAAAATGTATTGAAGTAGATTGGTATTCACTTTGAGGTACAGCTTTACGTTAACATGTCAGAATTACAACACTACCAATAAGTATTTGCATTTTTATTATTTTGAATGTTTGTCAATGAAGAGAAGCCCCAAATCACATTCCTCATGAAACTGTTCCACTACACAGAAGAATGTAATCAAATAAGTACCTTGTGAGAAAGCATATTACTAGCCAAAGTTCAGTTAAAATTGTAGTTTTCATCCCTAAACAAGTAAGACAGTCATGGGAAGCTAACTTACAATATCTTGGTCACCAGCGCGATTTTCTGTGGAAAGAATGTAAAGCCAAAAGACTACTGAGCCAATTCTCTAAGTCAGGATGTTGTCGTTAGGTTATCATTACATTAAGCTTACCTACTACTGGGCTTCCAAAACTACCTCAAGTAAAGTGTTAAATAGCTGATGATGTAGATGATGTATGTTGCTAGTGCTACTATGAGATAAAGAAGTTGGCACATCAGGAATTCATGGCTGGCAGCATCGGGAGAACAATAATTACAGTGTGATATCTCATAGAGAAACATAAAACATTTAGCTCTAGGCAGGTGTATTTAGGGGAACTGTGACTCAAAATCAGAAGAGTTATTGACAAAGCACTGGATAAATACACCATGTGATCAAAAGTATCTGGACACCTTGCTGAAAATGACTTACAAGTTCGCGGCACCCTCCATTCTCACAGGAATATGTTCAATCAGGTGCTGGAAGGTTTGTTGGGGAATGGCAGGCCATTCTTCACAGAGTGCTGCACTGAGGAGAGGTATCGATGTTGGCTGGTGAGGCCTGGCACAAAGTTGGCATTCCAAAACATCCCAAAGGTGTGCTATAGGATTCAGGTCAGGACTCTGTGCGGGCCAGTCCATTACAAGGATGTTATTGTCATGTAACCACTCCGCCACAGACCAGGCAATATGAATAGGTGCTTAATCATGTTTAAAGATGCAATCGTCATCACCGAATCGCTCTTCAACAGTGGGAAGCAAGAAGATGCTTGAAACAGTGAAGCAAGAAGGTTCTTGAAACAGCAATGAAGGCCTGTGCTGTGCTAGGGTGAAAGCCCCCTCCATGAAAAACAACCACACCATAACACCACCACCTCTGAATTTTACTGTCGGCACTACACACACTGACAGATGATGTTCACCAGGCACTCGCCATACCCACACCCTGCCATCGTATCGCCTCATTGTGTATTATACTTTGTCACTCCACAAAATGTTTTTCCACTTTTCAATCGTCCGATGTTTATGCTCCTTACACTAAGTGAGGCATTGTTTGGCATTTACTGGCGTGATGTGTGGCTTATGAATAGCCGCTGGACCTTGAAATCCAAGTTTTCTCACCTCCTGACTAACTGTCATAGTACTTGAAGTGGATCCTGATGTAGTTTGGAATTCCTGTGTGATGGTCTGGTTAGAGGTCTGCTTATTACACATTATGACCTTCTTCAACTGCCGGTAGTCTCTGTCAGTCAAGATGAGGTCGGCCTGTATGCTTTTGTGCTATACATGTACCTTCATGTTTCCACTTCACTATCACATCAGAAACAGTGGACCTAGGGGTGTTTAGCAGTGTGTAAATCTCGCCTACAAACGTGCAACACAAGTGACATTCAGTCAGCTGACCACGTTCGAAGTCCATGAGTTCTGTGGAGTGCCCCATTCTGCTCTCTCACAATGTCTAAAGACTACAGGTCGCTTGGCAGCAAAAACGCACCTAATACGAAAAACGTATGTTTTTGGGGGTGTCCGGATACTTTTGATCACATAGTGTATGAATTTAGTAGAAGAGCACATGATGAAAGAGACCCTCCAAGGCGTACAGCCTCTCTAAAGAAACAGTGACTACTACACAGTAACTGTAAAAACAAAGCATAGTAATATAGTTGGAGAGATGCTAAATGAGATGCATTTGGCTGTCAGAAAGACAGTGTGTGAAGTCTTCAATATGAATACAATGGCAGAACGTAATCGAATGACCTCTCACAAAATCAGGAACATGCCAGTCATAGCCTGACAGTGGCACCAAAGTTAATGTCCGCACCACGTGGATGTCACAGAAACTGAAATTGAGAATGATAACGCAAGAGCAGTAATGGTGAATTCTGTTTGCAAGTGTTCCTTTGCAAAGGAAAACCCAAGAGTATTGCCCCAGTCTAAATCTTGCAAATATTACTGTTGTAGGTATTAGTGTCAGTGGCATTGAGAAACAGTTGCAATCATTATAACTGAATAAGGCGAGGGCCTACTTGGATCCCTATCAGAGTGTATAAAGAGTTTGTGGCTAAATTAGATGGTCTTTCAACCATTATAAATTGTAGATATTTTGAACAAAATACTTTGCCCAGTAGTTGGAATTAAGCACAGGTCAGACCCATTTATAACAAGCTTAGCAAAAGTGATGCACAAAACTATCTACCAGAGTCTTTGACAACTATCAGTTGTAGAATCTTAGAAAGTAGCAGTTTTCTGAGCTCAAACATAATGATATATCTCAAACAGAATGACTGACCGAGGTGGCGCAGAGGTTAGCACCCTGAACTTGCATTCAGCACGATGATTCAAATCCCTGTCCAGCCATCCAGATTTAGTTTTCCATGATAGCCCTAAATCACTTAAGGCAAGTGATGGGATGGTTCCTTTGAAAGGGCACAAATGATTTCCTTCTGTAATCTAAGCTTGTGCTTCGTTACTAATGATCTTGTTGTCAATGGGATGATAAACTCTTAATCTTCCTTTCTTTGGACATAATGTCCTCTCTGCCAACAAGCATGGATTCCGAAAACATCAATCCAGTGATTTCCACCTAGACATCCTGCCAGCCATGAATCAACGCATCCAGGTAGCTGCAGTATTTCTTAACTTTCAAAAGCCACTGGACTCAGTATTATACCAACACCTATTATCAAAAGTACAAACATATGGGTATCAGGTGAAATTTGTAACTGGATTGAGGATTTCCTGGTAGGGAGGATGCAGTCTGTTATTTGAAACATTAACATGTGTAGAAGCAACTTCAGGTGTGCCCTAAGAAGTGCTCTGGGATCCTTGCTGTTCGTGTTCATTATTAATAAACCAGCAGACAATTTGAAAAGTAACCCCAGACTTTTTGCAACCAATGCAGTTATCTGTAATGAAGTACTGTGAGACAAATGCTATATAAATAATGTCAGATCTCAATAAGAGTTGAAAATGGTGTTCACAGACAATTTGTTTTAAATGTTCATAAATGTAAAAGTGTACACTTCACAAAATCCAAAAATGTACTATCCTATGACTACCTTCTCAATGAGTTATAGTTGGAATCTGCCAACTCATTAAAATACTTTGGTGTAACATTTTGTAGGAATATGAAATTGAATGATCCTGTAGGGTAAGTCATAGGCAAAGCAGGTGTCAGATTTCAGTTCACCGACAAAATGCCAATAAAATGCATCCAGTCAGCAAAGGAGATTGCTTACAAAACTCCTGTGGATTCCATACCAGAATATTGCTTAAGAGTCGGGACCCATACCACACAGGACTAAAGATGGATTTGAATGTATACAGACAGGCATTACGAATAGTCACAGGTTGATTTCACACATAAGGTGCATCATAAAGATCTGAAAGACCAGAATTAGCTGACCCTTGAAGTTAGATGGAAACTAAACCACAAAAACATACTTACAAAGTTTCAAGAACTAGAACTAAGTGAGGAGTCTTGGAATATCCTACAGCCTGCTAAGCATTGCTCTTGTAGGAACCATGAACACAAGATCTGACTAACAATTAAACTTCCATGAGCTTTAAACAGAGCTGTCAATGGCCACTGTCAAATTGTAAATGACTGCCATGTTACTGTTGCCTCACTGTTATCACTCATCAGATTTGGTAATGTTTTCATCCCATGTTGATTACCCCTGCTTCAAACTTGCGATGGCTGACTCCCAGGCTGTGCTTTGCTGAGCTGCAAACTGCCTTCGTTATTGACATTTTGTTTAGATGCTTCTATTTTTATAGCTTCTTTTACATCATCATCATGCCAGCTCTGTCGTGCTATGGGAGAGCATACATTTCATTAGGAGACAGCTGGATTCAAATAGTCATGAGCTACAGACTGTCTGATTGACAGAGGTACTCTAGGAACTAGACTGGAAGTGGATCAATGTGGCCACTGTAGTACAACAGGTGTCATCACAGAAAAGGACACAGAGGTACAGAAAGATTAAGTTGGATCTATCAACAGTAACAAGGTGCAGAATGAAAGTCAACGGAACGAACTGTCATCAATATGCCACAGAGAGATATCAACATAGGTGTCATAACAGCACTTAAGAAAACTCTTAACATCACATCGGCCACTCAGAGTATCCCTATCTGCAATATTATAAGTGGGGTCAAACATGCAATCTGCAAGATGACTAAGAGATTGCAGACTAAATTTATTGTGAAATATGGTGAATTATTTCAAAATTGAAATCATCACCATCTAACTTGACTGGGACTGAATACAACAGACTTTGCACACACTGCAATAATCCTCTCATCATGGTTCTGCCTGCTGACGAGGGCAATGCATCTGTCATTCTGAATAAAGCTCACTATGATGCAAAAATTCAGTTCATTCTTGAGGAGGATACCAACCGAAAATTACCATGGGACCCACCTGATGTCAAGAACAATCAGTTGGGGAAACATTAAAGCTCCTAAAAAAATAATCATTGGAAGAGGCTGTTATTACCAATCTCACCCCACAGGTGCTGAGACCAAATACACTTTATGAGCTATCAAAGATCCATGAAATGAATTCACCTCTTTGCCACACTGTGAACAAAAATGGGAAACCAACATAGAGATTAGCAAAATATCCGGCCAGCCAAATGTGGGTTGTGTGTACATGTCATCTAAAATACCAATGGTTTTATCAACTGAATTGAGCATTTTTGTGTTGGGGGAGATTACATAATGGTCAGCTTTAATGAGGTCTCCATATTTATGCATGTTCCTGTATGGATCTTCTCTCCCAGTTATTTGAGAGTACAGTAGAGTCCTGTTATTACGAAACCCTCTATTCTGAAAATCTGTTATTTGATAGTGCAGTAGAGTCCCAGTATTATGAACCCCACTACTTCCAAACTCCACATATTCAGAACAAAGTTCATAAAATAATACAGATTTTTTAACTTAAAAACAGTAGAAATTAAAAAAGACATTGTGCAAAAACGTACATTTACTATTAAACAAAGAATTTAAAAAGAGACATACATAGAGCCTAAGCTTGAGGAAAACACCAGAAAACGTATAGGAATGATAGTTTGTTACAGTACATGTTGGCTCCATTTATACAATTCTGTGGAATAATTTTTAATCACTGATAAGCACAAAAAATTACCAATTTACACATACTACAGAAGTAAAGTCAGGTAATTTTTTTCTGACAAAGAGCACTGAATTGACTTGAGGATGCAATGTTCCGCCATCGCTGCATGAATATAACATCATTTGGTGTTGATGAAGCATGCTATTCAGCATAGTGTAAGGTGAGGTCAAGAGCATTTACCATATCTATGTGTGGTATGAGGTCAGTTTGAGCGTTAACCACCTCCTCACTTTCCTCTGAGTCAATCTCAGCTGATGAGTTCTGCACCATTGTAAGATGTCTTCATCTCGATACCCCTGGTGACCATTGTCATCAACAGCAGTCCAAACCTCTTCATGGCTTTCTTCTATGTCTTTAAAGCCAGGGATTTTCTTGACTAGCGGAAGATCACAGTCTTTCACTGGTGTAAAAGGTGTTTCAACAAATTCCAATGCAAGCTAGAGATTTTTCCATGATTTTTGTAATGCACCATTACTGGTGTTATTCCATGCTTCAGCCAACAAGTAAATTACATCTTTTATTGTAATTTTCGTAAGTTTTTGTAGGAATGTGATTTCATTTTCATCCTCTTCGAGTGAGGTGTGAAGCAGCATTATTTTGTATTTTTGTTTAATGGCCTGCATCACACCCTGGTCCGTATGCTGAAGAACTGAAGTTACATTCAGTGGTAGAAAAACTGCTTTGATGTCTCCACAAACAAGTTTCGTTTCTTCTGAGTGAGATGGAGCATTGTCTGTAAACAGCAGGACACAATTAGGCATTCCATTTTCTCTAATGAATGCAATCACTTTAGGGACAAATTGGTGTTCCAACCATTCCTTGAACAAGTTGTGCTCCATCCAAGCATTTTTTTTATTGTTATAATACACAGGAAGTGAGTAGATGTTATAGATTTTGAATGCTCATGCTTTCACCGATTTGCCTATTACCCTCAGCAGAAGTTAGTTTGTGGCTGGGTAGTTGCTGTGAGCTGAGATAGTTAGATGTTGTTTGTCCATTTTAAACCCTGGGGCAGATTTCTCTTCTTGCAAAGCAAGACTTTTGGTAGGCAAATCCTTAAAATTCAGTCCAGTTTAATCTGTGTTGTAAACTTGCTGCAGTGAGCAGTTTTGAGAAGAAACATGGTCTTTAAATTCTTATAGGTAATCGGCAGCTGTTTCGCTGCCAGCTAACAGCTTCTCTCCAGCAATTTTGAGGTGTCCAATTCTGTGTTTTTTCTAGATGAAAATGATGGGTCACCATCCATAAGCTTGTTCATTAAAGCACCTTTTCTTTGACCACAGGACCAGAAATGGGGATTCCTTTCTGTCTTACTTGAGCGAACTACGAGAATAAGGCCTTGTCAGGTTTTTCATATGAAGACACAGTTGTTTTTTTACCACTTTTCAAGAGTTATTTCACTTGATCCAGAACAAAACTGCTCAATTTTGACATGATTTTTTTCCATTCAGTAATTTTTGCCTTTCCATGTTTAATGTTTGGCATCAATAAACATATGTAAAAAAGACACAGTGACTCAGTAAAGTAACTCAACATTCACGGAACAAAACTTAGAAATAAATTTACAATAATGTGTTTGGAATAAGGGAAGGAGAGGAGGGGATAGGTAGGGTGTCTGTGCTATGAGTTGTCGAAGGTCACTCACAGATTTCGTCACACTTAATTTATGACTTAAGATGTCAATACATTGATATTATTCATGAAATCTGCCTATTCTGAATTCCTGCTAAACAGAACAGTGTTCAGTCGCAATTAGTTCCACATAGCGGAACTCTACTGTACAGTTGTGGTGTTGTTTAATTACATGTTGACATCATAATATTTCCTATATGGTGGCCAGTATTTCGACCATATGGATGGCGTGACAATGGGAAGTCTGTTGGCTCCATCCATAGCCAACCTTTTTATGGAGAAAACTTGAAAACATCACCTTGGGCACAGTCCCTGGTAAGCCCAGTTGCTTTTATCATTACGTCAATGACACATTTATCATCGGGTGTGAAAAACTGGCCAGCATTCACAACCACATCAGATTTATGATGTAAGTAGAGATGGATGGTGCATTGCCTTTCCTTGGTGTTCTCATTCCCCACAAATCCTGTGGGCACCTCAGCCACAGCATCTACAGGAAACCAACCTATGGATCAGTATCTGCAAAATTCAGTCACCACCATCTGGCACAAAAACGTTGCATTCTGAACAGCCTCATACATCATCTTAAAGTTGTCTCAGGTGAATGCTTGCCACTGGAATTAAGCCAACTCCGAAGAGCTTTCTCGTAAAATGGCTACAATTACCAGCAGATATCACAGCCCATTTCTAGTGGGAAGAAGAGAGGTAGAAACTTGCATTCTTGCCTTTCTGGGGCACAGTGTTGAGAAAGATTAGCTGCCTCCTCAAGAGACACAACATTTCATTTGCATTCAGACCCCCAGCAAAAATACGCAGCTCATGAGGCCCGTGGAGGATGATAGGGCTCAGAACACCTGGAATGTACTAGATGTACTAGATACCATGTTACTGTGACTGCTTCTAGGTCAGGCAAACAGCAAGCATTGAGGAACAACGCAGGACGGATCACGAGAGGTGCTTATGACTATGCTATCCTGAAAAACCAGCCATGGCAGAAAATCAACACCAGGTTGTGTTCACTGAAACATCTGTCATTAAGAGGATGAATGGATGTTGGAACAGCATTACAAAAGAAACTATAAAAATAAAAATATCTGAAAACAACATTAATAAGGATGGTGGTTTGCATCTTAGCACAGTTTGGGACCTGGGCATTGCAAGGTAGAAGCGGGCGCGATGGATAAGGGATGAAAACATTATGTTGTTTGACTAGGAAGCCATCAACAGTGACATCACAGCCAGCAGTGCAGCTACATAATGGTGAAACCGTGTCAACAAAGCAATCATTAAACACTTACCATTGGTTGAGAAGAGCTTGGTCGAAAGCTGTTGGTTTTTTAACCACCTGACATGGCTGGAAGCCCAAGATAGTTTTATTATGATCTCACTAATTACAGAAGGCTCAAAAGCATTTGAGGAACAAATATTTCATGTGCTCCATACACCAATGGAACAAGAAGAAACCCTAGTGAGTGGTATCCTTGACTTTGCATTTCAGAGTGGTCTGCAAAATATAATTAGGTGCACATATTCCTCAGCCCATGCACAAATATGACCCTCAACTGCAGCTTTTGGAGATCAGTGTTCAATCTTTGTGTCTTCCAAGGGATGTGGAATCAGTTTCACCTCCTTTGCCTGACCAGGAATCGCAGACACTAGAGATGACCACACCGCCATTGTTGCCAGAACTAAATGAGGCTGATGTGACCATCTCCTAGAAGCTCTAACTTTTGATAAGGATCCCGTCATATCCAGCCTCCTTCTATTGCTTGACCATACTACACCTTTGCAATTATGAGCTCAACAGGCTGATTAGTGGCAGGAGAGAATTTGTATCCCTGCTGAACAACTATGGCATGATGGGCACTGTTGATTCAACAGTGAACAGTGACATCATGGTGAGCATAAATCCTGTTACGTGGTGAGCCAGATACTCAGCAATATGGCATCACATCAGCAGGGACCAGTTCCTCTGGTGCCTTAGCCATGATAAGGCTGCTGGCCCAGCAATTCCTCATTGCTGGCCCAGGAATTCCTCATTCAGGATTTTAAGATAAACAATTGACACTGGCTGAAACTAAACACTGAAATAAATTCAGTGGTGATAAATCAAAAATTTTTGCCAGACCAGAATTTGAACCTGGATTTCCTGCTTCTTGTGCAAAATGTAATTGACAGTGAGGTTAGTGTAACAGTACTCTTTGATCTAGTACTAAGCAGCCATTACAGATACTCCATGATTAGTGTTTGTGTCCCAGCATCATACCCCTTGTCACATGTTTTTTCTTTCCTAACACTTACCTTTGGAGCAACTGCTCGACAATGGTCAGTGCTACGGTGGATGTAGAAGTGTCAATTTGGGTGTCTGTGCTTTTCAGTGAAAGAGTGTGCACTTAAACCAAAAAAATGGAAGAAGAAGAATGCAATAGTTCACTCAAAAGCTAGTGCAACTTTCTGGGTTGTAGAATATGCCTATATGCCGCACTAAGCCAAATTATATGTGGTACCAGCACATCGTTTCAGCTGAAGGTGATTGTGGCATTTCTTCAGTGAGCACCAGAGCTGCGACCAGTGACTGGAATGTTGTGTTTGAAGAATGCTGAGTTGTATGATAAGCTCAGCAATTTGTGCTTGTAATGAGCTCAAGGAAATGCATGCCTGTTGGCACTCAGCTGTAACAAATGTGGACAGCACATCCTGGCAATAAAGTCCACTGTTCACGCTACAGTGTTGTGGTCGCCAATGCATATGCTGAGTATCTTCTGGGCATCAAGTGGTAATCACGACAGCCAGATGTTTCGTAGAATATATTCATTAACAATATTGCTAGTGAGGTTCATAGGTGACTAGCACTTCTGTGAAAATAAACTTTTCTAATCATTTGGCCTCAGACTTGAAAAATTGATCAATTAGAGCATTTTTAATGGCAGTGTATTTATCAGCGCTTTGTAGTCAATCCAAAATATCCTGAACTTTTGTGCCCATGTCCTTATTGAGAGTAGTGGGCTAACACAAACTTGTTCTCGCAAACCATACAACAGGATTTTCTAGTCAGAATGGTTGCAGGTTTAACTGCTTTATGGTTCACAAGTATGTTCACAGGTACATTGACAGTTTATGTTGGATTCTGCAGTGTAGATAATTAAGATTTGAATAAAATAGAAAGAAACTTCCACATGGGAAAAATATATTAAAAACAAAGATTCCAAGACTTACCAAGCGGGAAAGCGCCGGTAGATAGGCACAATAAATAAAACACGCAAACACACACACAGAATTTCTAGCTTTCACAACCGATGGTTGCTTCTTCAGGAAAGAGGGAAGGAGAGGGAAAGACGAAAGGATGTGGGTTTTAAGGGAGAGGGTAAGGATTCATTCCAATCCCGGGAGCGGAACTGTCATCAATATGCCACAGAGAGATATCAACATAGGTGTCATAACAGCACTTAAGAAAACTCTTAACATCACATCGGCCACTCAGAGTATCCCTATCTGCAATATTATAAGTGGGGTCAAACATGCAATCTGCAAGATGACTAAGAGATTGCAGACTAAATTTATTGTGAAATATGGTGAATTATTTCAAAATTGAAATCATCACCATCTAACTTGACTGGGACTGAATACAACAGACTTTGCACACACTGCAATAATCCTCTCATCATGGTTCTGCCTGCTGACGAGGGCAATGCATCTGTCATTCTGAATAAAGCTCACTATGATGCAAAAATTCAGTTCATTCTTGAGGAGGATACCAACCGAAAATTACCATGGGACCCACCTGATGTCAAGAACAATCAGTTGGGGAAACATTAAAGCTCCTAAAAAAATAATCATTGGAAGAGGCTGTTATTACCAATCTCACCCCACAGGTGCTGAGACCAAATACACTTTATGAGCTATCAAAGATCCATGAAATGAATTCACCTCTTTGCCACACTGTGAACAAAAATGGGAAACCAACATAGAGATTAGCAAAATATCCGGCCAGCCAAATGTGGGTTGTGTGTACATGTCATCTAAAATACCAATGGTTTTATCAACTGAATTGAGCATTTTTGTGTTGGGGGAGATTACATAATGGTCAGCTTTAATGAGGTCTCCATATTTATGCATGTTCCTGTATGGATCTTCTCTCCCAGTTATTTGAGAGTACAGTAGAGTCCTGTTATTACGAAACCCTCTATTCTGAAAATCTGTTATTTGATAGTGCAGTAGAGTCCCAGTATTATGAACCCCACTACTTCCAAACTCCACATATTCAGAACAAAGTTCATAAAATAATACAGATTTTTTAACTTAAAAACAGTAGAAATTAAAAAAGACATTGTGCAAAAACGTACATTTACTATTAAACAAAGAATTTAAAAAGAGACATACATAGAGCCTAAGCTTGAGGAAAACACCAGAAAACGTATAGGAATGATAGTTTGTTACAGTACATGTTGGCTCCATTTATACAATTCTGTGGAATAATTTTTAATCACTGATAAGCACAAAAAATTACCAATTTACACATACTACAGAAGTAAAGTCAGGTAATTTTTTTCTGACAAAGAGCACTGAATTGACTTGAGGATGCAATGTTCCGCCATCGCTGCATGAATATAACATCATTTGGTGTTGATGAAGCATGCTATTCAGCATAGTGTAAGGTGAGGTCAAGAGCATTTACCATATCTATGTGTGGTATGAGGTCAGTTTGAGCGTTAACCACCTCCTCACTTTCCTCTGAGTCAATCTCAGCTGATGAGTTCTGCACCATTGTAAGATGTCTTCATCTCGATACCCCTGGTGACCATTGTCATCAACAGCAGTCCAAACCTCTTCATGGCTTTCTTCTATGTCTTTAAAGCCAGGGATTTTCTTGACTAGCGGAAGATCACAGTCTTTCACTGGTGTAAAAGGTGTTTCAACAAATTCCAATGCAAGCTAGAGATTTTTCCATGATTTTTGTAATGCACCATTACTGGTGTTATTCCATGCTTCAGCCAACAAGTAAATTACATCTTTTATTGTAATTTTCGTAAGTTTTTGTAGGAATGTGATTTCATTTTCATCCTCTTCGAGTGAGGTGTGAAGCAGCATTATTTTGTATTTTTGTTTAATGGCCTGCATCACACCCTGGTCCGTATGCTGAAGAACTGAAGTTACATTCAGTGGTAGAAAAACTGCTTTGATGTCTCCACAAACAAGTTTCGTTTCTTCTGAGTGAGATGGAGCATTGTCTGTAAACAGCAGGACACAATTAGGCATTCCATTTTCTCTAATGAATGCAATCACTTTAGGGACAAATTGGTGTTCCAACCATTCCTTGAACAAGTTGTGCTCCATCCAAGCATTTTTTTTATTGTTATAATACACAGGAAGTGAGTAGATGTTATAGATTTTGAATGCTCATGCTTTCACCGATTTGCCTATTACCCTCAGCAGAAGTTAGTTTGTGGCTGGGTAGTTGCTGTGAGCTGAGATAGTTAGATGTTGTTTGTCCATTTTAAACCCTGGGGCAGATTTCTCTTCTTGCAAAGCAAGACTTTTGGTAGGCAAATCCTTAAAATTCAGTCCAGTTTAATCTGTGTTGTAAACTTGCTGCAGTGAGCAGTTTTGAGAAGAAACATGGTCTTTAAATTCTTATAGGTAATCGGCAGCTGTTTCGCTGCCAGCTAACAGCTTCTCTCCAGCAATTTTGAGGTGTCCAATTCTGTGTTTTTTCTAGATGAAAATGATGGGTCACCATCCATAAGCTTGTTCATTAAAGCACCTTTTCTTTGACCACAGGACCAGAAATGGGGATTCCTTTCTGTCTTACTTGAGCGAACTACGAGAATAAGGCCTTGTCAGGTTTTTCATATGAAGACACAGTTGTTTTTTTACCACTTTTCAAGAGTTATTTCACTTGATCCAGAACAAAACTGCTCAATTTTGACATGATTTTTTTCCATTCAGTAATTTTTGCCTTTCCGACACCATATATGAGTGATGATTTAGTAGCACATTCTCCCTTCTCCAGTCTTTTTAACATTTCAAGTTTTTGTTTTAAAGTGTACGAAGAACGACCTTGTTTACTTGCCATGTTTAATGTTTGGCATCAATAAACATATGTAAAAAAGACACAGTGACTCAGTAAAGTAACTCAACATTCACGGAACAAAACTTAGAAATAAATTTACAATAATGTGTTTGGAATAAGGGAAGGAGAGGAGGGGATAGGTAGGGTGTCTGTGCTATGAGTTGTCGAAGGTCACTCACAGATTTCGTCACACTTAATTTATGACTTAAGATGTCAATACATTGATATTATTCATGAAATCTGCCTATTCTGAATTCCTGCTAAACAGAACAGTGTTCAGTCGCAATTAGTTCCACATAGCGGAACTCTACTGTACAGTTGTGGTGTTGTTTAATTACATGTTGACATCATAATATTTCCTATATGGTGGCCAGTATTTCGACCATATGGATGGCGTGACAATGGGAAGTCTGTTGGCTCCATCCATAGCCAACCTTTTTATGGAGAAAACTTGAAAACATCACCTTGGGCACAGTCCCTGGTAAGCCCAGTTGCTTTTATCATTACGTCAATGACACATTTATCATCGGGTGTGAAAAACTGGCCAGCATTCACAACCACATCAGATTTATGATGTAAGTAGAGATGGATGGTGCATTGCCTTTCCTTGGTGTTCTCATTCCCCACAAATCCTGTGGGCACCTCAGCCACAGCATCTACAGGAAACCAACCTATGGATCAGTATCTGCAAAATTCAGTCACCACCATCTGGCACAAAAACGTTGCATTCTGAACAGCCTCATACATCATCTTAAAGTTGTCTCAGGTGAATGCTTGCCACTGGAATTAAGCCAACTCCGAAGAGCTTTCTCGTAAAATGGCTACAATTACCAGCAGATATCACAGCCCATTTCTAGTGGGAAGAAGAGAGGTAGAAACTTGCATTCTTGCCTTTCTGGGGCACAGTGTTGAGAAAGATTAGCTGCCTCCTCAAGAGACACAACATTTCATTTGCATTCAGACCCCCAGCAAAAATACGCAGCTCATGAGGCCCGTGGAGGATGATAGGGCTCAGAACACCTGGAATGTACTAGATGTACTAGATACCATGTTACTGTGACTGCTTCTAGGTCAGGCAAACAGCAAGCATTGAGGAACAACGCAGGACGGATCACGAGAGGTGCTTATGACTATGCTATCCTGAAAAACCAGCCATGGCAGAAAATCAACACCAGGTTGTGTTCACTGAAACATCTGTCATTAAGAGGATGAATGGATGTTGGAACAGCATTACAAAAGAAACTATAAAAATAAAAATATCTGAAAACAACATTAATAAGGATGGTGGTTTGCATCTTAGCACAGTTTGGGACCTGGGCATTGCAAGGTAGAAGCGGGCGCGATGGATAAGGGATGAAAACATTATGTTGTTTGACTAGGAAGCCATCAACAGTGACATCACAGCCAGCAGTGCAGCTACATAATGGTGAAACCGTGTCAACAAAGCAATCATTAAACACTTACCATTGGTTGAGAAGAGCTTGGTCGAAAGCTGTTGGTTTTTTAACCACCTGACATGGCTGGAAGCCCAAGATAGTTTTATTATGATCTCACTAATTACAGAAGGCTCAAAAGCATTTGAGGAACAAATATTTCATGTGCTCCATACACCAATGGAACAAGAAGAAACCCTAGTGAGTGGTATCCTTGACTTTGCATTTCAGAGTGGTCTGCAAAATATAATTAGGTGCACATATTCCTCAGCCCATGCACAAATATGACCCTCAACTGCAGCTTTTGGAGATCAGTGTTCAATCTTTGTGTCTTCCAAGGGATGTGGAATCAGTTTCACCTCCTTTGCCTGACCAGGAATCGCAGACACTAGAGATGACCACACCGCCATTGTTGCCAGAACTAAATGAGGCTGATGTGACCATCTCCTAGAAGCTCTAACTTTTGATAAGGATCCCGTCATATCCAGCCTCCTTCTATTGCTTGACCATACTACACCTTTGCAATTATGAGCTCAACAGGCTGATTAGTGGCAGGAGAGAACCTGCTGAACAACTATGGCATGATGGGCACTGTTGATTCAACAGTGAACAGTGACATCATGGTGAGCATAAATCCTGTTACGTGGTGAGCCAGATACTCAGCAATATGGCATCACATCAGCAGGGACCAGTTCCTCTGGTGCCTTAGCCATGATAAGGCTGCTGGCCCAGCAATTCCTCATTGCTGGCCCAGGAATTCCTCATTCAGGATTTTAAGATAAACAATTGACACTGGCTGAAACTAAACACTGAAATAAATTCAGTGGTGATAAATCAAAAATTTTTGCCAGACCAGAATTTGAACCTGGATTTCCTGCTTCTTGTGCAAAATGTAATTGACAGTGAGGTTAGTGTAACAGTACTCTTTGATCTAGTACTAAGCAGCCATTACAGATACTCCATGATTAGTGTTTGTGTCCCAGCATCATACCCCTTGTCACATGTTTTTTCTTTCCTAACACTTACCTTTGGAGCAACTGCTCGACAATGGTCAGTGCTACGGTGGATGTAGAAGTGTCAATTTGGGTGTCTGTGCTTTTCAGTGAAAGAGTGTGCACTTAAACCAAAAAAATGGAAGAAGAAGAATGCAATAGTTCACTCAAAAGCTAGTGCAACTTTCTGGGTTGTAGAATATGCCTATATGCCGCACTAAGCCAAATTATATGTGGTACCAGCACATCGTTTCAGCTGAAGGTGATTGTGGCATTTCTTCAGTGAGCACCAGAGCTGCGACCAGTGACTGGAATGTTGTGTTTGAAGAATGCTGAGTTGTATGATAAGCTCAGCAATTTGTGCTTGTAATGAGCTCAAGGAAATGCATGCCTGTTGGCACTCAGCTGTAACAAATGTGGACAGCACATCCTGGCAATAAAGTCCACTGTTCACGCTACAGTGTTGTGGTCGCCAATGCATATGCTGAGTATCTTCTGGGCATCAAGTGGTAATCACGACAGCCAGATGTTTCGTAGAATATATTCATTAACAATATTGCTAGTGAGGTTCATAGGTGACTAGCACTTCTGTGAAAATAAACTTTTCTAATCATTTGGCCTCAGACTTGAAAAATTGATCAATTAGAGCATTTTTAATGGCAGTGTATTTATCAGCGCTTTGTAGTCAATCCAAAATATCCTGAACTTTTGTGCCCATGTCCTTATTGAGAGTAGTGGGCTAACACAAACTTGTTCTCGCAAACCATACAACAGGATTTTCTAGTCAGAATGGTTGCAGGTTTAACTGCTTTATGGTTCACAAGTATGTTCACAGGTACATTGACAGTTTATGTTGGATTCTGCAGTGTAGATAATTAAGATTTGAATAAAATAGAAAGAAACTTCCACATGGGAAAAATATATTAAAAACAAAGATTCCAAGACTTACCAAGCGGGAAAGCGCCGGTAGATAGGCACAATAAATAAAACACGCAAACACACACACAGAATTTCTAGCTTTCACAACCGATGGTTGCTTCTTCAGGAAAGAGGGAAGGAGAGGGAAAGACGAAAGGATGTGGGTTTTAAGGGAGAGGGTAAGGATTCATTCCAATCCCGGGAGCGGAAAGACTTCCCTTAGGGGGAAAAAAGGATAGGTGTACACTCGCACACACACACACACACACACACATATCCATCCGCACATACACAGACACAAGCAGACATTTGTCCACCGGCGCTTTCCCGCTTAGTAAGTCTTGGAATCTTTGTTTTTAATATAATTAAGATTTGATATGCAGAAGATGTGCAGCATGTTTGATGCTGTTGTTTCATATTTGTTTGTGATGTGGCATGGGTTGAAGTGTTGGTGGTGATAAAACATGTTGCTGTTTTAGTATGAATACTTTATTAACAACATTTAATACATAAAAGTGATAGCATAAAACAATTAAAGATTAAAACAAAAGAACATTAAAAGGCAAAGACTAAATACATGATCAGAGAATATACAGACATTACCAATAACATTGCAGCACTTATGACATCATGTCTTTATCACACTTCAAATTCATTCTTTTTGAGTAATTCTGTTACCACCAGAAGTACATCCAAAGATAGTGAAGGTTTAAGATGCTCTTCATTCATATTCGACATTTAAAAAACGAGAGGCTGAATTCACAAATGCTATACTTCTCTTGAATATGATCAATAAGAAAAAATATTTCAAATGAAAACACTGAGAAAATGCAGAATGCAATACTGGGTCTTTTGCAAATAAATAAATATGAACCATGATGTATCAGAATAAAGACTGCAATACATTTGACATTGAGAATTACTACAAGATAGTTTGGTGCAGGTGCCTTACCTGTCGAGACAGTAATCAAAGCAGTGGATGAAAGCTCACAGCAGATTTTTAAAGCACATTGATGATAAAGACATTAAATGTGACATAAGCTTGGACTGAGAAAGGAAATTGAAAAGGAGCCTAGCATTTCAAGCAACTTAGGGAAATAAACAAAAAACCTAAATATGGATGGCCAGATAGGGATTTAAAGCACTGTCCTCCAAAATATGAGTTCAATGTATTTACCAATGCTCTACTTCAGTTGGTGCCAAAAAGTGTAGTTAAAACTGCTGGTAAGGTCACAGTCAGAAAACACTGAGACACAGAAACAATTCCTCTTGAAAAAGGGAAACTAGTAACTGGTGAATACTAAGCTTGTTTTGTGGGACAAATGGATGAAACAGTACTCAAGAATAAACCTGGATTGCGAAAGAAGATAATCAACTTTTATCAGGACTACACTCATGCCCATAAAGGTACTTTGGTAATGGGAAAAGTGAGGGGTATTAAGTATAGTCTGTTGGAACAGCCACCTCATTTACCATCTGTGGTAACACTAACATCCAACTTGTCAGTCATTTTATGTTACTGGACAAAGATTTTTGTGACCGCATATTGAACTTCATTCTAAGCAACAGACAGCTTTAGTAATGTGTAGTAAAGGTCAGTTTTTTTCTCCTAGTGTTTCTCATATAACTGCTTCAACCTGACTGATGGAATAAATCTCTTCCTTGCTTAGATGGTTAATGATCTCTTAGTCCTTCTGTTAACATACATATAATGGAACAGGTTGATAACGCAGTCCATATTGACGTGACTTAACGCCCAATTTTTATTTTATCAGAAATGTAAAAAAAATAAATAAGTACCTAATCGATAGTAAAAGGCACCTGACATGAAAAATAAATATGGAAACATTACATAAAACTGTTGATCTACACAGAAAGAGATATGTTGCAACCAGGGGAGGAGTGATGTATTACATTTTGTAGCTTTGAACGTCACTGTTCTTCTCAAATTGCAATGGATTATGTATGACAAATTTCATTTGTGAAAATACATATTGTGAAGAAACAGTTAAAATGCCCATCACACTGAAGAGCCGTCTAAAAGATCATTCTGTTTAATTCCACATCTTATTCTCAGTGCTTAATTTATTTGCAATTAATACTTTTTTCTACACACTGAAATACCTTGGAAAATTATGCTATAAGACATTAACGAATATAAAAATGTATTAATATCTTGATTTTTTTGGTTTACAAAACCAGCAATTTTATGAACAACAAAAGGTTCTGAACTTAGTTCTTGCAGTGCACTGACCTAAAAGGGAACTACAAAAAAATTACATTAATTTTTTATCTAAAAACCACTGTAATTTGCTGTTAGAGCTGAAAAAATTTTCTCCTTGTGCTCATAGTGTCTTATTCTGATACTGAAAAATGTAAACTTTTAGATTCAGATATGTCACAATTACTAAAAAGCACCTGACTGTGCTCGGGCCAAATGAATTTCTTGCAGAAACCCAACACTTTGTCTTTATCTGCTCACTACTGACAGTAGTGAGCCAGGATGTAAATTTGACCTTCATAGAGGCTACAACTTACCTTGAAGATGTCCTCTTCAGAGGAGGGTTTTCTCCAAGAAATTCATTTGACCACTGCATAACAACCAGGAGTATTTTAATACTAAAATTCTTTGAATATTTTAATAATAACAGTATTAATTATACTCCATCATCAACTTTCAAGGAATCTCACATCTCCTCTTCTACTCTACATACCTCCTTATTAAATCTGCTATTTAGGTGCTCCTCTTCTGTCTTATGCTAATATGCATAGTTAAAATAGTATTACGATAATATTTAACTCAAGCAGTTGGGTCACTGTAAATTATTTAATATACACAATTCGCTATAAATTACTGTTGGGATACAGTTGATTTCAAAGCAGACAGTAAAAATGTGTGACTGTACTAATGAACTAAAAAGATAAAAACAAAAGTTATGGAACAGTTTGGTACTAAAAGAACCCTGTTTACAGCTAAGTAGTTATAGGTGACATTATTCAAGTTACTTTTATATTTTATTGGAATATCCTGGAGTTAACATCAAAAACAGAATA
Source organism: Schistocerca gregaria (assembly GCF_023897955.1). Lineage (NCBI taxonomy): Eukaryota > Metazoa > Arthropoda > Insecta > Orthoptera > Acrididae > Schistocerca > Schistocerca gregaria. Next base: position 302,649,744 of record NC_064921.1, read on the forward strand.
TGTATGGACACCTACCTCTCACACAGTGATGTCAATGAGAGAGAGAGAGAGAGAGAGAGAGAGAGAGAGAGAGAGAGAGAGAGAGTGTGTGTGTGTGTGTGTGTGTGTGTGTGTGTGTGTGTGTGTGTGTGCGCGCGTGCGTGCGGGCGCGCGCGCACTTTTGTGCATGCAAGTCTTTAAGCTGATCTACTAATTCAATTTTTCACCATTCATTCTGTTTTTATTTGGAATACCTAAGTCCATGCAACACCACACAATGTTCAAAACTGCACAAACGGAATGTGTGGAAAGGGACACTCAACTTACAGAGGAAAATTAACAGAAAGTTCAAAATTAAAAAATGTTGCTTCCGCAAGACATTCATGTGATACATACCCTTTAAATCCTCTTTCAGAATACACATTTCTTAATACTCTTGATATTTTCAGTTTCTTGTAGTCCTCTGGAACCTGAAGTTCTTTGTCTGCCAGCATAATTCTGGTTTTCGCTACATCAAGTGGAGTAGTTACTGCAGCAGCAATGCAACCTACAAAGGGCCTTTATATGAATTATGTGTATAAAATAACATTTATAACAATGATTCTAGCTGAATTTTTCACTCATAACTGGCTTTCATAGCTGAATTGCTGAAGTAGCTACATATGGACAAATCATTCAAAACTGACAATACATACGAAGCATAATGTAAAAAATGAAATTTAACAACTAAGAATCCAATTTAAGAACAGTGTTGTGGAACCTTATGGTGCATCAAGTTATAATATAGAAAAAAATAATCATCTAGAAAAATTATGAACGAGGTAATGAATTGGGGAAGGTATGAGAAATGCATCTTAAGCAACAATGAAAAGATTTATGACTGAAAAACAGAGACAAGGGTGGGAACTGGAAAATTCATGATGGCATTTAAGCAGGAAGAGATGAAAAGGGGCAAAAATAAAATTAAAGATCTTTCTATAAGTTATACCAGTGCTGAAAATGGGAACCAAAAACACCTTGAGGTATGTTCTCATCTGCAGTGCCCAGAATTGTATGTGGTTGGTTTCAACAAACCATTGTCACATTCATTATGGCTGTTAACTTAGCTGTGCAAAGACTGTCTGTCACATTGTTCTAGTGACAAAATTAAATTGTCTATGCCATCAACTGCCATATCATGACAATAATATATGGTTATTTTACCGCTTACATTTGATTTACTCAATTTGGAACTTCATTCCACAACAAGGTAGATGTGCAGCTAGTTACTGTCACAAATAAAACTGTTATTAACAGCACTCAAATTCACTTTTTCTATTACATCCAATTATTTTGCATTAAATCCTCTATGTGTGTGAGAATCACACTTTAAGTTTGAGGAATTTTTGCCTCCTTTCCTCTGCTTTCTCTCTAAAAAAGAAAAAGGAGGTGTATAAGCATGCACAAGGAGATTGTGACACACACACACACACACACACACACACACACACTTGGTAGATGCACAGGCATAGATACGTGTGTGTGTGTGTGGGGGGGGGGGGGGGGGGGGGCATGCACTAGTTTTCCTGCTTGTCAAAGGATTCCTTTTGAAAGTTAGCAAAGTTTTCATTCTATTTTGTGTGTGCCTCTCGACGTCTCCACCCTTTTGCTATTCGGTGGGTAGTCTCCTTTACTCGTTAACTATTTCCTTTCAGCAAGAATTTTTCTTACTATTCAGTTATAACTTATTTTTTCTCCAAACACATTATTTCTTTTCCATGCAATTTAGAAGCTCACCATATTCAATGTACAAATTTTTGTCTAGTCTACTAATATCCACTGTATTGCATTTTGTATAAGTGAAGCTTAATTGTTTGATTGTAATATTTGTTATATGGATCTATTTGTTAACAATAAATTAAAGATCAATTCATGTCCATAAGGTATTATCACAACAACAATCTTTTTCGTCTTTTAAGCTGGATTTCACTATGCTAGTTGCATGAAGATTCATGTTCATGTTCTGAAAACTGCTATTTAGCTTTCTATCAGGGTTGCCCATTCTTTATGACTGCTCCTGAAATCAGTTTTACAAATTTTCAATTTTGTTTTGAACTTCACACTCCCTGGAATGTTCACTTCAACATTTACTGTGGTGTCACCGCCAGACACCACACTTGCTAGGTGGTAGCCTTTAAATCGGCCGCTGTCCGTTAGTATACATCGGACCCGCGTGTTGCCATTATCCGTGATTGCAGACCGAGCGCCGCCACACGGCAGGTCTAGTCTAGAGAGACTCCCTAGCACTCGCCCCAGTTATACAGCCGACTTTGCTAGTGATGGTTCACTGTCTACATACGTTCTCATTTGCAGAGACGACAGTTTAGCATAGCCTTCAGCTACGTCATTTGCTATGACCTAGCAAGGTGCCATATTCAGTTACTATAATGTATTCTGAACAGATAATATTGTGAATCATGTACCGTCAAGAACGACGTTCATCATTAATGGATTAAAGTTAAGTATCTAACTAATTAAGTGCGCTTTCTGAATTCTAATTCCTTGTCATGTTCCAGACCTCACGTCAGTATAGTTCTTCCCTCCTCATGCCAGCCTGCGTGAGCTAAAACGTGTGCATTTCGGCCTCCACTAGTAACACGGTGTTGGCTCTTCTGCCAACACAACATTTACAACCTTGCTAATGATACTTTCTGATAGCACACTGAAGCTCTTTGTGCCCACAAGATAAGGTTTATTTAATGAATATTTCTGAGAATGGGGCAATTTTTAATAACTTTGTTGGGTATTTCAAGTAAAACGGAAACAATTTTTGAATTATTTATGCACTTTCGCCAATTATTTACACTGGAAAGCACGTTTGAACAGTTTAAACACTTTTAGCCATTGTTTTCACTGGTAAGAGTCTCTGAATTGTTTATGCACTGTTTACTGTTACTTTTCACTGGTGTATGTGCACATGAGTTTTCTGTATCAAATTTCTCCACGTGAATTGCTTCAGATATTGCTTGAAACTTTTCTTTGTAGCTTACAACTTTTGTTTCTAAGGTCAGTGATATTTTACTCAGTACATTAACAGCTAGCTGTACACTTTTTAATCATTTGTTTAACTTCTCGATTTCACCTTTACAGTTATTGCAAACACCATTTGTTACTACATAACTAAAACTTTTAGTCACATTAATATTATTTGCTTCTATACTTGAAGCCAGAACCCATTCACTGCATAAATACATGATATAACTTAAGTCCAGTCATTTGAAGCCACAGTTCCCGACATCCCAGGATAGATGACAATTATAGAATGCTTACCATCTGTCCACTGAAAAGTGCTACATGAAAACCTTAAACAGATTGTCATTAGAAGCATGCCATTCCAAAGCCAACTAATTGGATGAGGCTGCTTTGATCTGAAAAGCATCTAGTCTGAGTTCAGCAATGGCTAATATAAAATATACGAAAGTGAGTCAAAAGAAAACCTTAAATTTGTAATAACAAATCGAAATTTTGTGCCGTTATCCTGTAAGTTGGTAAGCATGCTACAAACTGCATGCAGAAAGACCTGTAGGTGGCAGCATAGTGCAGATGCACACATACCATAGCAGTATCAGTATAAAGATGGCCGCCCCACTTGTGACTTGGACCAAGGAAGAACAGTGTTCTGTTATTCGGTTTTTGCGTAGTGAAGGTGTGAAACCTATTGAAGTTCACCAACGAATGAAGGATCAGTACAGTGATGCATGTTTGTCACAGCAGAAAGTCTACAAATGGAGTAGGAAGTTCAAAAATGGTGTAACTTCAGTGGAAGATGCTCCTCATCCAGGTCAGGATCAACGAGTTCCGACTCCACAGAACATTGCAGCAGTTGAAGCCATAGTGAAGGAAAACTGCCAAGTGACACTGAGTGACATTGCAGCATGTTTACAGATTAGTCACGGATCAGCACACCACATTGTGTATCATGTGCTCCAGTTTCACAAAGTGTCTGCAAGATGGGTGCCATGGCAGCTGACTTCTGAAATGAGAGAATGACGTGTTGATGCTTGTGAAGAACTTCTTTGGCCCTTTGAACAAGAAGGTGATGACTTCCTTGCAAGAATCGCTACTGGGGACGGAACCTGGGTTCACTTCCATCAACCGGAAACGAAGAGAGCAAGCAAGGAATGGCGCCATTCCTCATCACCAAAACCAAAGAAGTTTTGGACAGAACCATTAGCAGGGAAGGTTATTCTGACTCTCTTTTGGGGCGAAAAAGGCATCATTTTGGAGCATTACATGCCTAGAGGGACCACTGTCACCAGTGCATCATACACAGATCTCCTAAAAAATCATCTGGGGCCCGCAGTCAAATCAAAAGTGACATGGATTGCTGTCAGCAGGTGTCTTTTTCAACATGACAATGCAAGGCCCCACACTGCCCATACAATAGTTGCAACAATCACAGACCTGCATTTTGAGTGTCTTCCTCATCCACCATACTCACCAGACCTTGCCCCAAGTGATTTCCATATGTTTGGACCACTCAAAGACGGTGCATGAGTGGTTGTGTGGACTACCGAAAGAATTTTTTTTAAAGGGATTTATGCACTTTGTAATCACTGGGGGACTTGCATTGAGTGTGGGGGAGATTATGTTGAAAAGTGATACAGCTTTGTACCACTTCTGCACAATAAATAATATTTAAAAAAATATTTAAGGTTTTCATTTGACTCACCCTCGTGTAATTGAGTGTACAGTGTGCCCTTTATCTTTATTGAAGGTAAGAGATGGAGATGATGATGATTACAATAAAATAACAAAATGTTTAGATCTCTGGTACTGAGAAAAAGATTACAGCTTTTTAGGACCTGAACCACTAAGGGTTAGAATCAAAATAAGTAATGTAATTAAACAAGTTAACTTTCAAATACTTGGAGATCACACAAGGTTCAAACAAAGAAAAAGAGAGTATATTGAATGCTAGTAATTATTTCTGCAGTAGTCTACAGCAAACACTGGGAAAGAAATTTCTCATAAAAACACTGATTAAATGTTATAAAGTAATAACATTACTGGGTTTGCTTCATGGTAGTGAGAACTACTACTAATGGAATGATTTTTGTGATGTTAGCGAGATACAGCTACACGGATAAGAAAATAAATGAAGACTTTTTACAGAACTCAAAATTCAGTATTTAATTTAAGTGATAAAACAATACCAGAGATGGTGAAAGAACATGGAGATCAAACGACAAATACGAGACGAACTAACCCCCCCCCCCCCCCCCAAACAGACAGACAGACACACACACAGAGAAAGAGAGAGAGAGAGAGAGAAAATGGGCAAGAGTAATTGTGAAGAAACAGGGTGGGCTCATGCCCCAACGTAAATAATGACAACTTGAATTGTTTTAGACTTCACGATTAGAAAACATAGTTAGTCTTTAGATCCATGCAACCTTACAGTAGTCAGTAATTAATTAACAGTTTACCTGCAAATGCTCCACAGAGTGCCTTTTCTGCAGGGTTAAGTTCATCACCCTTTATTTCTCTGAGACTCAGCTTAAAAAATTCCCAGATAGGGAACTGCACAACGGAGAATGGAATCTCCCGGACAACTGTACTAGCAAAGCCTCTGTAGAATCCCATAAAGCCTTCCTTGGCATAGATGTGGCGCCACATGGACAACAAGGATGAATTGTGCATAGAAGCTTGTTGTCGTTGCTTGAAAATTTCAGTTGGCACTTTAACAAGGCAAGAGACCTGCAAATAGCGTATATACAAAATGTTATTTACTGTAAAGTTGCTGGTTTATTTCAATTTTTTTTTACAAGGAAAAAAAACTCTTTTTGAAGATAACTGTCACAGATTGAGATACAAATACGATACCTGACACAGATCAATGAGCCACAAATAGGGTCTCTTAAATATGAAATATCCTTCGGTTCAAATGGCTTTGAGCACTATGCGACTTAACTTCTGAGGTCATCAGTCGCCTAGAACTTAGAACTAATTAAACCTAACTAAACTAAGGACATCACACACATCCATGCCCAAGGCAGGATTCGAATCTGCGACCGTAGCGGTCGCTCGGCTCCAGACTGTAGCGCCTAGAACCGCATGGCCACTCTGGCCAGCCTGAAATATCCTTTGTTTAGATGGAAAACTTAGGAATTTACATATTTTATACCCATTAGTGACAGTACAGTATTGAATAATTTGATATGAATATTGGCAAGAATTTATGAAGCAAGAGGTATAAGATGGTGCACCTTAAATTGATGCGTGACAAATAACCAAACTTGCTATCAACTTAGAAACAGAAGTTTACTTTAAGAAATAAGCAGTTGTAATGTGCATTGATTACTAACAAGTGGACAAGAGTTATGGATAAACCATATGTTGTTGAAATAACAATGTTATGACTGTTGCTTCTAAACAAATCTCTACATAAGTTGAATAAGACATGTTTCAGTCTATCTATAAACTGGAATATGACACCACTAACCCTAGTATAAGACTAGTGGTGAAACTATGCTGTTAAAAAGGAACTGGACCAAATCAGTTCCTAGTTGTATGCATTTTATCACTCTTATAGGGTTGATTGCAGTCAACCATGCTTAATTGAGACAGGAGAAAATTCTGGCCACTTCATACTTTGTTTGTGTGCTACTCCAACATCTGGATAGCTTATTTAAATCTCTTTTAGCAATACTGAATGGATAGTAATGTTCTAGGTTCTCTACAGATAAATATGTGTTGAATATCATTACCTAAAAATAAAAATAAAATTAGTACTCATTTGTAGAGAGGATTTACTACCACCATTAAAGCTCTTTTTTCTGGTTTCTTAACATGCACACACCTGTCATAAAGGTGCTTGTGAAGTACAGCTGTGGCTACGTAGTGATCAGAAGTAGTCATACAATGAACTTTAAGTTGGTTTTCTGCAGTGTTCCTGTTTTGTAAGTATTTACATACATCTACCAGCCAACAGCAGCTGATTTTATTCTCTTTTTGAAAGGGATTGTTTTGCTCTGAAAAGAGGAATTAGAGGCATTTTAAAATGAGTCCCATAAACTTCTTTCATAAATGGTTCAGGTAACTGGGAATACTTACTACTTCTCAATTGTGCTTTATTGTAACGCCATGATAGGAACTTGGCTGTCCACAATCATGACACTAGACTACAGAATAATATACACTGGCACTAAAAAGACATGTTTTTTGCTCAAAGAGATGCCAAGTACAATCCTGTTAAAACATTTACTTATTTCAGAGAGCGCTTAAAAGCTCAGATATCAATCAAGCTCTTTCTGAAACTAAACTATGATTTTTTATTAGGTCAGTCTTTCTACTCTGTTGAATTTTATAAAGAATGCTAATCATATAAGTAACAACTGAACTAGTTTTATTACTGTTAAATTTAATTCAACTATATTATTTTCATTTGGCCATTCTGAAGTTTGAATATGTGTTTTTATTGCATAGGTACTTTCTGAACTTCCATCATGTACTAATCTGGATGAGATACACTGCTCAACAAAAGGGTGGTGGGGTTTCGGGTTCTGCTGGATAGATCAGGAGTCCACTACACACTGCAAGCGGCTACACGGGTAGCAAGGGTTGTGTGGCGTGGACTGGGCGGTTTTTTAGGTTAGATGGCCTCGGGCAAGTACAGAAAGGGCAACAGCCTCAAAGGGTGCGGGGCAAAGTCAGGACATTCAGGGACCAAGCAGCAATCGGTATTGTAATTGTAAACTGTTGAAGCTGCATTGGTAAAGTACCAGACCTTCAAGTGCTGATAGAAAGCACCGAAACTGAAATCGTTATAGGTACAGAAAGCTGGCTGAAGCCAGAGATAAATTCAGCTGAAATTTTTACAAAGGCACAGACGGTGTTTAGAAAGGATAGATTGCATGCAACCGGGGGTGGCATGTTTGACGCTGTTAGTAATAGTTTATCCTGTAGTGAAGTAGAAGTGGATAGTTCCTGTGAATTATTATGGGTGGAGGTTACACTCAACAACCGAGCAAGGTTAATAGTTGGCTCCTTTTACCTACCTCCCAACTCAGCAGCATTAGTGGCAGAACAACTGAGAGAAAATTTGCAATACATTTCACATAAATTTTCTAAGCATGTTATAGTCTTAGGTGGAGATTTCAATTTACCAGATATAGACTACTGGGACACTCAGATGTTTAGGACGGGTGGTATGGACAAAGGATCGAGTGACATTATACTGAGTGTACTATCCGAAAATTACCTCGAGCAATTAAACAGAGAACCGACTCGTAGAGATAACATCCTGGACCTACTGATAACAAACAGACCCGAACTTTTCGACTCTGTAAGTGCAGAACAGGGAATCAGTGATTATAAGGCCGTTGCAGCATCCCTGAATAGGGAAGTTAATAGGAATATAAAAAAAGGGAGGAAGGTTTATCTGTTTAGCAAGAGTAATAGAAGGCAGATTTCCAACTACCTAACAGATATCAAAACGAAAATTTCTGTTCCGACACTGACAATGTTTATGGAAAAAGATATAGGCAATCATAAAATGTATTTTAGACAGGTATGTGCCGAGTAAAACTGTGAGGGACAGGAAAAACCCACTGTGGTTCAACAACGAAGTTAGGAAACTACTGCGGAAGCAAAGAGAGCTTCACTCCAAGTTTAAACACAGCCAAAACCTCTCAGACAAACAGAACCTAAACGATGTCAAAGTTAGCATAAGGAGGGCTATGCGTGAAACGTTCAGTGAATTCGAAAGTAAAATTCTATGTACCGACTTGACAGAAAATCCTAGGAAGTTCTGGTCTTACATTAAATCAGTAAGTGGCTCGAAACAGCATATCCAGCCACTCCGGGATGATGATGGCACTGAAACAGAGGATGACATGCGTAAAGCTGAAATACTAAACACCTTTTTCCAAAGCTGTTTCACAGAGGAAGACCGCACTCAGTTCCTTCTCAAAATCCTCACACAAACGAAAAAATGGCTGACATCAAAATAAGTGTCCAAGGAATAGAAAAGCAACTGGAATCACTCAACAGAGGAAAGTCCACTGGGCCTGACGAAATACCAATTCGATTCTACACAGAGTACGCGAAAGAACTTGCCCCCCTTCTAACAGCCATGTACCGCAAGTCTCTAGAGGAACGGAAGGTTCCAAATGATTGGAAAAGAGCACAGGTAGTCCTAGTCATCAAGAAGGGTCGTCGAGCAGATGCACAAAACTATAGACCTATATCTCTGACGTCGATCTGTTGTAGAATTTTAGAACATGTTTTTCGCTCGAGTATCATGTCGTTTTTGGAAACCCAGAATCTACTCTGTAGGAATCAACATGGATTCCGGAAACAGCGATCGTGTAAGACCCAACTCGCTTTATTTGTTCATGAGACCCAGAAAATTTTAGATACAGACTCCCAGGTAGATGCTATTTTCCTTGACATCCTGAAGGCATTCGATACAGTTCCGCACTGTTGCCTGATAAACAAAGTAAGAGCCTACGGAATATCAGACCAGCTGTGTGGCTGGATTGAAGAGTTTTTAGCAAACAGAACACAGCATGTTGTTATCAATGGAGAGACGTCTACAGACGTTAAAGTAACCTCTGGCGTGCCACAGGGGAGTGTTATGGGACAATTGCTTTTCACAATATATATAAATGACTTAGTAGATAGTGTCGGAAGTTCCATGCGGCTTTTCGCAGATGATGCTGTAGTATACAGAGAAGTTGCAGCATTAGAAAATTGTAGCGAAATTCAGGAAGATCTGCAGCGGATAGGTACTTGGTGCAGGGAGTGGCAACTGACCCTTAACATAGACAAATGTAATGTATTGCGAATACATAGAAAGAAGAATCCTTTATTGTATGATTATATGTAGCAGAACAAACACTGGTAGCAGTTACTTCTGTAACATATCTGGGAGTATGTGTGCGGAACGATTTGAAGTGGAATGATCATATAAAATTAATTGTTGGTAAGGCGGGTACCAGGTTGAAATTCATGGGAGAGTCCTTAGAAAATGTAGTCCATCAACAAAGGAGGTGGCTTACAAAACACTCATTCAACCTATTGCTCATCAGTGTGGGATCCGTACCAGATCGGGTTGACGGAGGAGATAGAGAAGATCCAAAGAAGAGCGGCGCGTTTCATCACAGGGTTATTTGGTAACCGTGATAGCGTTATGGAGATGTTTAGCAAACTCAAGTGGCAAACTCTGCAAGAGAGGCGCTCTGCATCCCGGTGTAGCTTGTTCGCCAGGTTTCGAGAGGGTGCGTTTCTGGATGAGGTATCGAATATATTGCTTCCCCCTACTTACACCTCCCGAGGAGATCATGAATGTAAAATTAGAGAGATTCAAGCGCGCACGGAGGCTTTCAGACAGTCGTTCTTCCCGCGAACCATACGCGACTGGAACAGAAAAGGGAAGTAATGACAGTGGCACGTAAAGTGCCCTCCGCCACATACCGTTGGGTGGCTTGCGGAGTATAAATGTAAAGTAGAGTAGATTAGCTTTTGGCCAAAGCCTACATCAGAAAAAAAAGAAAAGGAAAATAAAAATAAAACCACACACACGCACATTCATTCAGACAAGAAAGCACACCTCACACATACATGATGGCTGTTTCCGGCAGCTCAGACCAGATTGCCAATTCCGGTACAAGCTGCCAGAGATGGCAGTTGTGTGTGTGAGGTGTGCTTGCTTCTGTGAATGAATGTGTGTGTGTTTCTTTTTCTGACAAACACTGTGGATGAGAGCTAATGTATAACTGTCTTTTAGTTGTGCCTGTCTGCAACTTAACATGCCATCTTTACAGTAAGTAGCAACTTACCTTTTCCTTACTCTGTTTATATTCTGACCTGGAGATTCCATTGTTTAAAAACATATTTGATGTGCTGAAATTATATGTGGTACAGAAAGCTGCCCTATGGACAGATACAGACAGTTCCTAGATTTTCATCACTCAGGCTGCCACGTAATTGTGAGTTTTTACTTTCATAATCGAAAAAAGTCACTCATGCATATATGTTGATCGAATGTTTAATCATATTTGGAACCTCATTATCAAAATATAGAAACTCTTCCTGAGGAAAACAATGTAGAGCTTCTGGACAGTTTTAACGTAAAAGAATTTCTCTTTTAAACAAGAATTATGAGGGCTGTCCAATAAATAAGTGTCTTTATTTTATAAAAAAAAAAAAAAACAAAAAAAAAAAAAAAAAAAAAAAAAAAAACATTACATAAAATTTTTCATGTTGAAATTTTTTTTTTTTGAGATTGTAAATGCTTCTGTTTCTTTTCTGCATAGTCAGCATGTTTTTCAAAGTATTTTTGGTAATGTCACACATGTTTTATCCAAAACAGTGTTGTATCAGATCCTGTGCTTGTTTTGAGGAATCTGTGAGCTGCCATTAAAAGAAAATGTCCAGGACTTTTGTCTTGCGAAGTTCTCTTCCTTCATGACAATCTCAGTATCATACAGCTTGAATGACTTATACAAAGCGCAGAAGATTCAACTGGGAAGTTTTCCCGCATACTCCACATTCACCAAGCCTTGCCCAAAGTGATTTTCAAATGTTTCCTCAACTGAAAGGTCATCTTGGAGGTAACCACTTCAACACTGACAATAAAGGTATATCAACAGTGAACAGGTGGTTATGTGCACAGGACTCGACCTGGCACAACACTCGTTTGGAAAAATTTGTGTCACATTACCAAAAATGCTTGGAAAAATATGGCAACTATGTAGAAAAGAAACAGAAGCACTATACAATGTCAATAATATTATTTCAGCACTATGTATTGTGTGTAATGTTTCTTTATAAAATACGGACTTACTTATTGGATGCCGCTTGTACACTGCAGACCAGTCAGTTCCATCTGCACTTGATAGGAGTGGTCTCAACCAAAATGGCAAATGGTCTCAAACACAGCTCAAAAATAGATGTAAGATTGGCAGTGCCCATAATACAGTTTGAAAACTATTGTTCTAATTCTTTCCACACCATGCCAATGAGCTTAGGGATGTGGACAGTGTTTTTTGTCAAAAGTTGTCCTGTCCACAATGTGATTTTTGTTTTAAATGCATCTCTGCTAAATCAGAAATAAGTTGTTTCTCCTCTTGCAACGTCTTTCTGAGGGTAGTGTCTACTTAAAATTCAGGGACTGCAATGTATTCCAGACTTTCTATTTTTTATTTCTTTTTTCCTTTTTCCTTCATAAATTATACAATAGTGGAACTTGATTCAAAACTTCATTCCAGGTATGTTCCTTGACTTAACCAAAATACTTTGCAGCAATATTTGACATCTCCATTCTCTTAATGCATTTCCTTCTAAAACTGTTGTAACTGACTGGATAATAATGTTTGCGACTTCAGAATATTTACTATTCATACCAGGTGCTCGATCTACAAATTAGCACAGACTGCCTCTTGATGTACAAAACAACAAATCCCATACCAGCCATCCTTCAACTGTTATAATTTTTTGCTCTTTCATTGTTTTGTAGTGCTGTTCCATAGCAAATTTTCAGTATCTGTTGATTAAGCAGCTGCATAATAGATATTGAGAATTCTCATCCTTCTCTTCTGTGATACCCAGTAATTTTTAAAGGTTTATAATCATAGATCACTAGACTGCGTCTTTTTGTGCAAACAGCCACTTGAGCTGTGAATTTTCTTTATATCACAAACAAAATGCTGACAGCACCATTCTGCCAAACTGGAGAAAGTTGTGCTGATCAAAACGTGCACACCAAATGCCAGAAGAAACAGTGCTGCATTGCACTGCAAAATGAAATATCGCACAGTTGTGATCAGTTTCAAGAAGAAATGAGCAAAGCTGAGATGTTATGAATAGTGCTGAGCCTCGGACCACATGCATGCAGCACATTCTGCAGTTTTGGTGCCATGGCCGACCCTGGAATAGATGGTGTCTTGAAAATTGGTTACAAGATGAACACCAAAAAAGGTAATGGAGTACAGTCAAATTAAATCAGGTAAGATGAAGGGATTATATTAGGAAATAGATATAATAAGCAGCAGGCAAGTTTTGCTGTTTAAGAAGCAAAATTACTAACAGCTAAAGTAGACTTGAAATAGCAAACATGCATACAGAAGCAGGACCAAAGAGAGAGAGAGAGAGAGAGAGAGAGAGAGAGAGAGAGAGAGAGAGAGAGAGACACAAAACATTACATCAGATAAGAGTCCCTGTCACAAGCTTCTGTAATTTTTCACTAATGAAAAAACCACTGTGCACCATATGGAATTCACAGAATTAAAAATACACTGCCTGAAAGGGAATTACAAATATACTGCAGAGGGGGAGGGGGGGGGGGGGGGGGGGGAACGTGAAGCACTCTGAAGACATGTCAATGTAAAGGCATACACATACACACCATTGGAGGGTATGTAAAATATTAATCTGTAATTCTACAGAGTTTGTAGAATGGCCTCCAGAGTGCATCAATGTCTTCATGTTTAGTTTGTTATGAGACCTGTTAGGGTACATAAGGGAAGGGAACAGTGTCAGATGCTGAGCGATCACTGTTAAGGACACAGAGATGCTGTGTACTTATGTGAGACAATGTTATCAGCACCTGACAAAGTCTGATAGGGCCTCATTGCTCATCTCCATTTGGCTTGTAGGTCAAGTCATGCAATATCCAGATTTGTGGAGCATTCAGATGTGACAGTGGCATGATGTTGGACTGCATGGGAATTTGTGGGCAGGTATATTCCTCATCAAGATGTCAGTTGAACAAATGACTATCACAGGGAAGAATGCCGTATTCTGCACTACAAACATTGTAGCCCCTTCACATTTGCATCTGTCATCTGAGAACAAAAAATGGACTATGTCTGATTCCGTACCACAACAGCCACCCTGGAGAATTACTGTCACATGTTTACACTGCTGTTAAAACAAGGACCCGGAACCACAGACTGTTGATGAATGGTATCACACCGTGCTCAGTGATGAATTGGGGTCCTTCACTGCCTCAGATGACCCATCAGCAGGGCATGGCGCAGACTGTGAGAGAGGTCCCATTCCTCAAATGTTTTGGAGATGCACAGTGATGTTACTCCTGGTACCATGATATGTGGAGCCACTGAGTATGACTTCAGGTAACAGCTGGTAGCAATTGGGGGAACCCTGAGGAGACAATAGTATGACACCGTGTCCTCATGCATCCTCTCTCATGCACCAGTATTGTTGAGTAATTTTCAACAGGACAATGTTTTTCCACACATGGCACATGTCCATGAGCTGTCTACATGACACTGACGTACTTATGTGGCTAGTAATAACACCAGATTTGTTGCTGATACAACTGCTGCATCCAGGCCAGAAGCAGTGCAATGTCGTACTGATAAGCAAGCTCATACTGCCTAGTTCTTTGTAAATCTGACTCGATATTATAATCACTGAAACATCATCACTTACCGTCTTAACCCACAAAGTTTCATCTACTTCTCCCCTTCCAGGTGCTTCACTTATTTTTGTTAGGCAATGTAAGAGAGCCACATTTTCTTACAAGTAGATGGAGCAAGCAACCCTGAAAACTATCTAAAGGATTAGTTGAAGCTACAATATTATTCATAATAGGCTCAGAGGCACAATGTTTTCTGAGTCTTCTGGAAACCACAAAATCTAGATGTAACAAGAGCTGGAGCTTCTAATTTTTCTGTGAAGTTTCTTTACATGTATCACTATTGGGGACAGAAGGAAAGGAAAGTTTACAATGGTAACATCTCACTGACGACAATGCCACTAAAGATGGAGCACGTGATGGGACTGGAAAAGGTGGAGATGAATATTGGCCACGAAATTTTCAACTAATCTGTCTCAGCAGCCTTTGTAAGTGTTTTAGAGAAACAATAGGAAATCTAAAATTGTTGGTTGAATGAGGATACAGGTGTGTGTCCAGTGCATCAACAACTGTACTGCCTTGCGTGGTACTTTATTTGAAAATACAGCAATTCTTCTATACATTCTGCCAATTTTATTAGGCTTTAGCCTTATAAATCAAATCTTGAAAGAAGTAATGCATTTTATCAATTTACACAACAGGAACATTAACATTCTCTTTTTCAGAGAATGAACCAACACACATACGTAAATATTATTTAAGGTGATCCTATCAATATATATTATGTTCTGTGATGGGAAACCTTGGTCAGTGTCTCACAAACATCTATTATAATAGTCTCCACTGCATCAGTAAGTAGAAATTAAATTTCTTTACAGGTGAATGTAATGCAATGTTCCAGAACTCTAATCATTCTATTATCCATTGACTGACATGTTTATCTTGCAGTTCTAATTCAATTATCTGATGGCCGTTCATATTTAGGCAAAATGGACATTCTAAATATCTGATCAGATCAAGGTTCCTTTCTTTTTTTTTTTTTTTAAAATGAGAAGTCTGTCATTATACAAGATCATGAATATAGCTAAACACTGCATGCATTCCTTATATTAGTAACAACCCAAATAAAGTTAGCAAGATTAAAAAAATTAGACCTCATGCAGAGAGAATTTACAGGTTCTCTGTTCACGATGGTTTTTGTGTAATTACATTAACATTTTTGGCTCAGATTAGCTGGAAAATGAAATTTTGATGTTCATGTTAAGCTTTCACAACAGGATCATTGTAGAAGCCAAAAGCAATTTTATTAATAAAGGTATTGTATACTGTTGACACACAGCTTGGATGCCATCTGTGCCACTCCCCTTACTAACTGCAGTTGAACAGGAAGTAGCTATCTCAGAACATTGCCATAAAATTTGCGGCAGCATTAAAAAGGAACTTCATGCAACCATCTGTCATCATTTTGTAAAACGCAAGCATACCTTCAGGCATTTGAACAAAAGAAGTTTATAAAAAAATATTAACTGATTAAATTGTCATTTCGAAATGATTTAATACAGTAAAACGTACCACTTCTGCAACTGATGCTGCACCCATATGTACCAATGGATAATAAGCTTCACTGGCATACGGCCTACAAATTGATTTGACTGTATTGTAGGTACCAAAAAACAATGAAGCTGTAACAAACAAATGAAAACCCTTCCACAATGAAATAATTCGATGTTGAAATTGTACTCAAACAAAATTGTGTCTTCAGCAAAACATATTTCAATCCACCTTTTACACACTCACATATTTTATAAGGTCTATCACTAGTAACATGTTTTCTCAACTAACAAGCAGCACATTTTCTTTTTTTTACAAGTAGTGACATTAACCTATAACATGAATAACAAAAATAATTAGCACAGCTTACTTGACAGTGAAAGTAACAAATAAATAGCAAAACTAAGATTAATAGCATTAGCAAAGTGGAAAATAAGCTAAACAGCAGTAGTTTTATTTAGGTTCACTTTTTGCTCCTTAAGAATGTTACTTTAGAGAAATGTTCAGTAGTTGCATGTGATTAAGTGTACTGCAGAAGACAGACAGCAACACTAACAACAAAAAGTCCTGTTAAGTTAAGACTTTTGTTAATTAAAAAAAAAAAAACATATGATGACTATCTTTCCAGCTTATATGTATTGTTATTTAATAAACTGCCCGACAAGAAGTGAAAAACCCATGAGACATGATCAGATGTCAATGCAACTTCATATATGTACACTGCAAATCACTCTGAAAGCTAGAAGGGCTACCAGGGTGTATTTGTGTTTATTGTTGACACCAGGTTGATAGGAGCAGAGTAGAAGGGGCAAGAACAGCATCAGATATCGAGAGATCACTGTGAAAGACATGGAGATGCCACATACTTGCACTTGTTTGAGATAGAGTTATCAACACCTGACAGAGTTTGAAATGGTGCCTCTTTGTGGGTCTCCATTTGGCTGGCTGGTTGAACTATCCTACATCCTGAATTGTGGGGTATTTGGACATGATGGTGTCCTGATGTGTGACTGCAAGGGAACATAAGGGCTTGCAAACTTGTCATTTAGGTGACGGCCGACCCAGTTGACCGCCACAAGGGAAGACTGTGCAGAAAGGAGAAATTCTGATCTCTGCCACATTTGGGCAATGAAAGAATTCATTTGCGAAAAATGAAAACTTGTACCAAGGCTGGGATTCCAGCCTGGGCCTCCTACTTACTAGGCAGCTGCATTCACCACATACACCGACCTCAGCACAGTGGTTACACACAACTTCACTGGACTACTGAAGTCTGCGTCCCCCCTACATCTCAATTCCCATTTGACGTACACAACCAAAGTAATGTCTCCTACCCCTTTCTCCTCTGTTTGCTCATAGCATCATGCAAAGTCCTGCATGAGGTCAGTGAAGAGCACTCTACACTGAATGATCATATTAGCCTTCACAGTATATATATATATATATATATATATATATATATATATATAAAGAAACTTCCACATGGGAAAAAATATATTAAAAACAAAGGATCCAAGACTTACCAAGCGGGAAAGTGCCGGTAGACAGGCACAATAAAATAACACACAAACACACACACAAAATTACTAGCTTTCACAACCAACGGTTGCTTCTTCAGGAAAGAGGGAAGGAGAGGGAAAGAAGAAAGGATGAGGGTTTTAAGGGAGAGGGTAAGGAGTCATTCCAATCACGGGAGCGTAAAGACTTACCTTAGGGGAGACAAAAGGATAGGTATATACTCTCGCGCATGCCCACACACACACACACACACACACATCCATCCATACATATACAGACACAAGCAGACATATTTGTGTGTGTGTTATTTTATTGTGCCTGTCTACCGGCGCTTTCCCGCTTGGTAAGTCTTGGAATCTTTGTTTTTAATATATATATATATATATATATATATATATATATATATATATATGTGCGGATGGATATGTGTGTATGTGTGTGTGTGTGTGTGTGTGTGTGTGTGTGTGTGCGAGTGTACACCTGTCCTTTTTTTCCCCTAAGGGAAGTCTTTCCGCTCCCGGGATTTGAATGACTCCTTACCCTCTCCCTTAAAACCCACATCCTTTCGTCTTTCCCTCTCCTTCCTGAAGAAGCAACCATCGGTTGCGAAAGCTAGTAACTCTGTCTGTGTGTTTGTGTGTTTTGTTCATGTGCCTGTCTGCCGGCGCTTTCCCGCTTGGTAAGTCTTGGAATCTTTGTTTTTAATAAATATATATGTCTGTCCTGAAGAAGCAACCATCGGTTGCGAAAGCTAGTAATTCTGTGTGTGTGTTTGTGTGTTTTGTTCATGTGCCTGTCTGCCGGCGCTTTCCCGCTTGGTAAGTCTTGGAATCTTTGTTTTTAATATATTTTTCCCATGTGGAAGTTTCTTTCTATTTTATTTACATCATTATATATATATATATATATATATATATATATATATAACCTGTCTACGGGCGCTTTCCCGCTTGGTAAGTCTTGCAATCTTTGTTTTTAATATATTTTTCCCATGTGGAAGTTTCTTCAAGCAGTCTGCTTGTGTCTGTGTATGTGCGGATGGATATGTGTGCGTGTGCGAGTGCGAGTATACACCTGTCCTTTTTCCCTCCTAAGGTAAGTCTTTCCGCTCCCGGGATTGGAATGACTCCTTACGCTCTCCCGTACAACCCACATCCTTTCGTCTTTCCCTTTCCTTCCTGAAGAAGCAACCATCGGTTGCGAAAGCTAGTAACTCTGTCTGTGTGTTTGTGTGTTTTGTTCATGTGCCTGTCTGCCGGCGCTTCCCCGCTTGGTAAGTCTTGGAATCTTTGTTTTTAATAAATATATATGTCTGTCCTGAAGAAGCAACCATCGGTTGCGAAAGCTAGTAACTCTGTCTGTGTGTTTGTGTGTTTTGTTCATGTGCCTGTCTGCCGGCACTTTCCCGCTTGGTAAGTCTTGGAATCTTTGTTTTTAATATATTTTTCCCATGTGGAAGTTTCTTTCTATTTTATTTACATCATTATATATATATATATATATATATATATATATATATATATATATATATATATATATATATATATATATATATATATATATATAACCTGTCTACGGGCGCTTTCCCGCTTGGTAAGTCTTGCAATCTTTGTTTTTAATATATTTTTCCCATGTGGAAGTTTCTTCAAGCAGTCTGCTTGTGTCTGTGTATGTGCGGATGGATATGTGTGCGTGTGCGAGTGCGAGTGCGAGTATACACCTGTCCTTTTTCCCTCCTAAGGTAAGTCTTTCCGCTCCCGGGATTGGAATGACTCCTTACGCTCTCCCGTACAACCCACATCCTTTCGTCTTTCCCTTTCCTTCCCTCTTTCCTGAAGAAGCAACCGTCGGTTGCGAAAGCTAGATATTTTGTATATATTAAAAACAAAGATTCCAAGACTTACCAAGCGGATGGATATGTGTGTGTGTGCGAGTGTACACCTGTCCTTTTTTCCCCCTAAGGGAAGTCTTCCTGCTCCCGGGATTGGAATGACTCCTTACCCTCTCCCTTAAAACCCTTATCCTTTCGTCTTTCCCTCTCCTTCCCTCTTTCCTGAAGAAGCAACCACCGGTTGCGAAAGCTAGAAATTCTGTATGTGTGTTTGTGTGTTTTATTTATTGTGCCTATCTACTGCCACTTTCCCGCTTGGTAAGTCTTGGAATCTTTGTTTTTAATATATATATATATATATATATATATATATATATATATATATATATAAAACAGAAAGAAACTTCCACATGGGAAAAATATATTAAAAACAAAGATTCCAAGACTTACCAAGCGGGAAAGCGCCGGCAGACAGGCACATGAACAAAACACACAAACACACACACAGAATTACAAGCTTTCGCAACTGGCAGTTGCTTCGTCAGGAAATCCTCCCCACTCCACCAAGAGTGTCTTTCCGCCGTCCACCTAACCTTCGTAACCTCTTGGTTCATCCCTATGAAATCCCCAAACCACCTCCCCTACCCTCTGGCTCCTACCCTTGCAACCGCCCCCGGTGCAAAACCTGTCCTATGCACCCTCCCACCACCACCTACTCCAGTCCTGTAACCCGGAAGGTGTACACGATCAAAGGGAGAGCCACATGTGAAAGCACCCACGTGATTTACCAACTGACCTGCCTGCACTGTGATGCTTTCTATGTGGGAATGACCAGCAACAAACTGTCCATTCGCATGAATGGACACAGGCAGACAGTGTTTGTTGGTAATGAGGATCACCCTGTGGCTAAACATGCCTTGATGCACGGCCAGCACATCTTGGCACAGTGTTACACCGTCCGAGTTATCTGGATACTTCCCACCAACACCAACCTATCCGAACTCCGGAGATGGGAACTCGCCCTTCAGTATATCCTCTCTTCTCGATATCCGCCAGGCCTCAACCTCCGCTAATTTCAAGTTGCCGCCGCTCATACCTCACCTGTCTTTCAACAACTTCTTTGCCTCTGTACTTCCGCCTCGAATGACATCTCTGCCCTTAACTCTTTGCCTTTAAATATGTCTGCTTGTGTCTGTGTATGTGCGGATGGATATGTGTGTGTGTGTGCGAGTGTACACCTGTCCTTTTTCTCTCCCTTAAAACCCACATCCTTTCATTTTTCCCTCTCCTTCCCTCTTTCCTGACGAAGCAACTGCCAGTTGCGAAAGCTTGTAATTCTGTGTGTGTGTTTGTGTGTTTTGTTCATGTGCCTGTCTGCCGGCGCTTTCCCGCTTGGTAAGTCTTGGAATCTTTGTTTTTAATATATATATATATATATATATATATATATATATATATATATATATATATATGTCTTTGCACAAACAACAACCGAGGAATCTTTCAATGCTTTTTCTAGTACATTCATGTCCCTATTTAAGATGTGTTTCCCAAAAAAGCTCACAAAGATCAATGTCATGCCTAGGAACACAAGCCAGTGGATAACACCTACTATTAGAGCATCTAGTCAAACACTAAAACATATCAGTCAACTCAAAAAAGATAACAAACATGAACACTTCACATATTATGTTAAGACATACAAGAAAATTTACAGGAAGGTGATCAAAAAGCCAAGACAGTGCACAATGACAGTGTAATTGCTGGGTCAGCAAACAAATCGAAAGCTATATGGAATGTAGTAAAAAAAGAAATAGGCTCAAGCAAAAATGTTAGAAATCCAGATGACTTTGTTTTAAAACATGATCAAGGTGTCAGAAATCTTACTTTAGCAAATTACATTAATGACTACTTCATAAATAGTGCAATCAATCTCAGTAAAAATTGTTCTAAGATTAGTAGAACATAAATCCCAGAAGAACAAAGTGTTAATTCATTATTGCTACCTCCCACGAACAAATTGGAAGTTAATCGAATAATAAAAACAATGAAGAATAAAATGTCCTCAGGGATTGACGAGATACCTTGCTCAGTCATGATGAGATGTGCTAGTGTCATATCAGACACACTCTCACACATCATAAACATATCATTTTCAGAAGGTGTCTTTCCACAATGATTAAAAATTGCAAAAGTAAAACCATTGTATAAAAAGGGCAATATACATGAAGTGGGAAACCTATAGACCAATAGCTTTATTATCGGTATTTTCAAAAGTAATAGAGACAATCATGAAAAACAGAATTACAAATTATCTCGAGAAATTCAATTTATTGTCTGTAAACCAACACGGCTTTCGCAAAGGAATGAGTACAGAGTCAGCCATCATCCAATTCATTGAAAATATTGTAACGGGGCTAGATAAGAACAACAGTACAACAGGAATTAATTTGGACCTCTCAAAGGCATTTGATACTGTCCAACATGATATCCTGCTAGACAAATTAGAATATGTCGGTATACGAGGACTAGCTAAAAAGTGGTTTCAGTCATATCTCCATAATAGGAAACAGGTAGTAGAAATTGCAACAACAAACAGTAAAAACCAAAGTATTGTTTACAGATCGGATATTCAGACTGTGCCAGTTGGGGTACCGCAGGGGAGTGTTCTAGGACCTCTCCTATTTCTTCTTTACATAAATGATATCAAGATTCCACTAAATGGTACTCATATAACCCTGTTTGCGGATGACACAAACATTGTAGTAACTGACATAAACCGGGTATTGCCAACATCTGCAACCAGAGTTACAGAATATTTGCAAAATTGGTTTGAAGTGAACAAATTAACCATAAATATCTCTAAAACGAATTATATCCATTACAGGAAAGCAAAGTCACACTCTGATCTAGATCTCAGAATACAAAATAAAGAAATTGTGAGAGTTGCTACCACAAAATTCTTAGGTGTACATATAGACGAAAATTTAGACTGGAAATCCCATATCCTATATCTCTTGCATAAGTTAAGCTCTGCTTGCTTTGCTTTACGTGTTATTGGCTTTGTATGTAGTAGGGAATGTAGCAGAACTGTTTACTTTGCTTATATACATTCTGCTATTACCTATGGCCTCGCCTTCTGGAGTCATAGTAAGGAAAATCTCAAAACCATCTTCACTCTACAAAAACGAGCTGTTAGAATAATTACCAACAGTTCAAGGCTAACTCCTTCAAAGCAATTATTTAAACAGCTAAATATTCTACCCCTATCGTGCCTCTATATACAGAAAAGTATAATTAATGTAAGAAGAAATATTAACAATTTCCAATCCAACTCGGATCTACATACTTCCAACACAAGAAAGTGCAATGACATTCATATAAAAAGAGTTAACAAGGCTTTGGCGCAGAAACAAACAAACATACAAGGAAGCAGATTATGTAACAAACTACTGATAAAGATAAAAGAAATAAAAAAAAATTGTCTTCATTTAAAGAAGCAGTATTCAAATTTTTAATGACCAACTGCTATTACAGTGTAAAAGAATACCTGGAATAGCTTCATACTAAACAATTATATTTATGTACTCTGTGCCAATAGTAATTTTTATGTGACTGTTGCCATGATCTAAATAAATAATATGTACAAAAGTGCTATAATTATATGTGTTATATCTAAATATCAACTGTGTATTCTATGTAAAAAGTCTTTCTCATACATCAATGTAAAAAATCAAAGTTGTATGTGCTATTTCAATGTGGTCTGATGTTATGTAGTCTACTATGCACATCTGTATTTTGTATAGTATTGTTCACCCTATATGTTTATATATATAAATAAAATAGAAAGAAACTTCCACATGGGAAAAATATATTAAAAACAAAGATTCCAAGACTTACCAAGTGGGAAAGCGCCGGCAGAGAGGCACAATGAACAAAACACACAAACACACACACAGAATTTCTAGCTTTCGCAACCGATGGTTGCTTCTTCAGGAAGGAGAGGGAAAGACGAAAGGAAGTGGGTTTTAAGGAAGAGGGTAAGGAGTCAAGGAATCATTCCAATCCGGGGAGCAGAAAGACTTCCCTTAGGGGGAAAAAAAGGACAGGTGTACACTCGCACGCACACACACACACACACACACACACACACACACACACACACACACACATATCCATCCGCACATACACAGACACAAGCAGACATGTCTGTCTGTCCTGAAGAAGCAACCATCGGTTGCGAAAGCTAGTAATTCAGTGTGTGTGTTTGTGTGTTTTGTTCATGTGCCTGTCTGCCGGCGGTTTCCCGCTTGGTAAGTCTTGGAATCTTTGTTTTTATTATATTTTTCCCATGTGGAAGTTTCTTTCTATTTTATTTATATTTATATATATATATATATATATATTGACGAAATCCATGCAATGTGCTTTGTCTCTGGATGAATAAACTACTACTACTACACACACAAAATTTCGGGCTTTCGCAACTGGCGGTTGCTTCGTCAGGAAAGAGGGAAGGAGAAGGAAAGATGAAAGGATGTGGGTTTTCAGGGAGAGGGTGTGTTTTTTTATTGTGCCTGTCAACCGGCGCTTTTCCGCTTGGTAAGTCTTGGAATCTTTGTTTTTAATATATTTTTCCCATGTGGAAGTTTCTTTCAAACATGTCTGAAAGAACAGACACCATTTCTGTGTTTGATATCAAGGCTCGACACAGAATATGTTCAGAAAGGAGAAATTCCGATCTCTGCTGCATTTGGGCATCCATAAAAGACTTCACTGGCAACAAATGAAAATTCATACACAAGCCAGGATTCAAACCCAGGTCTCTTGCTTACTAGGCAGCTGCATAAACCGCATAAACCATCTATGTTACCTTGGCACAGTGGTTAGAAATGTCTGAAAGGAACAGCCACCACTCATGTAGAAAAAAGGGAAGACTGCTGTACTACGCACAAAGTGCACTGTAACCCCTCCAGATCTGCATCTGCCTTCTGAGAACAAGTAATGCACTTCTCGCAACATTTTGTGTGACGCCATACCACTGATTGCAGATTAGCAACAGCCAGTTTAACAAATTACTGTCCCATGCGTATACTCCCACTAACATCACAATGCAAACAGCTGTGTTTGGAATTGAGCTATGACCAGAAAGCATCAACTGCGTAAGAACAACATTCCACTGTGTTCAGCAATGGACTTCCCTGGGTAACCAGTGCTGGCGAATATGGTGACAGAAGATAGTGGTCCAATTTTTCCATAGTTTTGGAGAGGCACAGCAATGGTGCTCCTAGTATCATGCTGTGGGGAGCCATCAGTTATCACTTAGTCACAGCTGCTAGTGACTGATTGGAACCCTGACAGCAAAACAGTATGTTGCAGACACCCTGCATCCTCATGAGTGACCTTTCATGGTGATGTTGTGGTAGTCACATGGCCAACAAGTTCTGTCCTTGATAGAACTTGTGTGGGACCAGCTCGGATGTCAACTCCATCCTAGTGCCAGTGTCCAGAATATCAAGGACCAATTAGCACCCACACTATAGGACATGTAACATTATCCTGATAAGTGGATTCATACTGCCAAGTTATTTGTAAATCTGACTTGATTTTTTAAAACAATGAAAAACCCAGGTTGGAATATGAACAGTATTATGAAAAGGATGGATTGTTACTCACTATTAAGATGACACGTGGTGCTGCAGACAGGCACAACAAAAAGACTGTTACACACTTAGCTTTTGGCCAATACCTTCTTCAGAGAAGAAAAGAAAACACACACACTTTCACACAAGCACACACACCTCACACGTAAGTGACCGCTCTCTCCACCCACTGGGGTGGGTGTGTCAAATGCTAAAAGAAAAGGTCAATATTGAGCTTTAAATAGATATAAACTGTGGCCAGAAGGGATAAGAGTTCCTATGCACAGAGTTTATTTAATTTAATTTATTTATCAATAAATTTTTTTACACATCTACTTGGGAAGCAAGCATGATGACTGGGTGCCAGGGGCATGGTGCTACCTACGCAATTTAAGGTTCACTGTATATCTTACATTTGCTGTCATAGAGAATAACACTTTTGTAAATTGCTCTTGCACTGTTGTTCTAACTATAAAATCGATTTTTCTGATCATTGGATAACCTGAAAATGGTGCAGAGTACTAAAACTAGTAGCCAGATGGCAAAATTAATAAACTGTGACTATCGACTAAAATATATACTTTTTCAATATTCTATTGGTCATTTTTCCTCTGACAATATGTTGGGAATATGTGAGAAATTTGTTGTAATTAGCTAGAAATTATATTCGTATATCTGTACCCATGAGTAAGACACCTATGGCTACTGAAGGAGAAACTGGGTCAATGTCTGAAACTGTTGCCAGTCACTGGCGGAAATGTCCAAGCATGTATAGGTTTAGTAATTGGGACATTTTTTAACCCTTCAGAAGAAAATTGGAGAAATTAGTATTGTAGGTGAAAGCTAAGAAAAGTTTTGCTGTTGCTCAATTCAAGCTGCATTCTCCAAGAATTTATTCAGATAGTTACTTTGGAAATATAACCAACCTTGGCATATAAGTTCCCTGCAATATTTAAAAGGAATGCAGTAATACTGTTGTCGCCTCAGCTTCAGGCAGACATTTGTAACCCGTCAAGTGCTATGCAGGCTAGCTACCAATGTAATTCCATAACTGGGCTCTGCAGTGGTGTTGGAGAAGCAGCAAGTGTCCTGGTGTCAGTGGTTCACTGTGTTGCTAAAAGGTGTTATAAAAAGTATAAATGGTCCTGTTTCAGCTGGTAGCAGCATTCCTTTGGTGTTGTACATTTATCCAGCACAGTCTCTGCCCCAGTCATCACTTAAATGTACAGCTGAGATAATCCAGCCCCATCAAGCAGCATCACCATCTAGGCAGACACCATATAGCCCTGAAGGTCATTGACTTCAAACTAGATCTGCCTAGGTGAGGCCAATCAGTGGACGCCACTGCTTGACACTCCAGTCAGTCTTTGAGGATCTTTGGTTTGACAAGGGGCCTCCACATTTCCTGCCAGCATCACGGAGTGCTGATGGTACTTGACCAACATGTGGCTTCACCTTACATCACCAAGCTGACAAGGCCGCTTGCATCAACAAGAGTGCTGCCAGCTCTCAGCATACTGCTGGGGTTGTCATCCACTGCCTATAAGCCATGACTGGCATGTGGGTTGCTACAGTCAAAGTATTATACATCAATTAATAAAGAAGAGGACACTGTGGTACTGGAGAGTCCACACCACAACTTCCCACACATGTGACTCTGCAGTCAGAACTGGCCAGTCCGTAACATTGATTTTGGAAGAACCAGTACCTTCAAGCGACGATCTACATCACCACGTCAGTGTGGTGATTGGAAATGAGCTGTTCTGCGTGAGGTAGGATTGAGCACCAATTTCTAATTGCCTAGACTGGAGGACTGGATGGAAAGTTCAGGTGTCTAAATGGGACTCAGTCAGTAACTTAACTAGTTTTGGAGGACACAACAAGGAAACAGATGTTAGTTTGCAGCTAGTTAAGTGTATGCAGTATAACTTTTTGGGGCACAGTGTTCTATGTAGCCAGACATCTCTGGTGACTTATTGTAAGTGTAGAATGTCTAGAAATTACACCAGAGAATATACGGAATGTCCACGGATAACACTCAGATGTAAGAATTTGGTGTGCTCAATGGCAGGAAATATGATTGTTATGTTGGTGTTGGTTCTGTTCCTACTGAATTTCTCCCTGTTACTGTGCACAAAGGCTATGGAACGAATTAACCAGAGGTGGCTGCTCCAGAGGCATTTCAAACTTTATTGAATTAGATGGTGCAGAAGCAACTAGACAATATGAAACTGCACAAGCAATTAACTGGACTGAAAGAGCACTAGTATCACTATCCTAGTCTCTCCTTTGTCAGCTAAGGTGACAGAGGACATGTTAGCATTTGTAGACAACCTGTTAACAACCACAAAGCTAGGATGTTGGTCACAAGAACAACCTTTATGTATATCCAAATTATGTTTGATGTGGGGTGCTAAGACATACACTATTTATCACTAGGAGTTATGGAATGTATGGACTTTTGAAATTCCGATGGTGGGCTCCACGCATAAATACAAAGGAAAAAATACCAGAAGACAGAGTGGCAGGAGCTAATGATGTGACAGAGAGCAAAGTTGCCTAAACACTGTGCTGCAAATGGGTGATGTTGACAATTCCTTACACTCCCAAGGAAAAAACTAAGGAAAAAATTGTACTTGTTACATACTTTTGTACCAGTTTGTAAAGATGACCTTGTCAGTTAATGTAAACTTACAGCTTCCTGTTCATACCGTATCATCCACACTGCATATATAGGACACTTTCAGGATACAATGGAAGCTTTACCACCATTATTGGCATTGGTCCAAAAAATAGGCAGGGAGTAAGAAGGGTAAGTGACATGGCAGATTGAGCAAACTGCTCTCATGCAATCAGTGTGTACTTTGCCATATGCACTAATATCTAGAGATATGATGATGTAGAGAGGAGAGGTGTTTGATTGCAGTTTCCTTGCACTACGCAACATTGCCTATGGAAACGGCTGCACATCTGCAGCCACAGAAGGTGGATGCCTGCAGATGTGACAGCTACAAAGTGGAGTCCTGTTCACCTGGAAGAAATACATTGATTACTATAACAGTTAATTGGTGAGCTGACTAGCTACTTTAAGGCTGGATACAATAAAGTATTGTACAAGCATAATTAGACTTGTTACACATACAGTTGGCTGGCAAGACTTCTGTGCGACCTCGCTGATAATACTGGCAATGCTTAAATAGAAGTAGTAACATTACAGGAAGCTTTGCATCTTGCAGTCTGAGGCAACTAACTTCAAATATATTTCTTTTGGGACATTTTCTGGGAGAACTACACCAGGCTCAGGCTGAACTACCAACAATACTGAACCTAATTGAGTCTCCAGTGGAAAATAGACTGTTGTTGTATTATCATCTTGCAACAGCGGAGGTTAATGCCAACCATACCTGAATGATGTAGCAGTGCAATTACCTGTAGGAGGCAGTCACAGCAGATTTAGAAATGCTTTGTGATACACTTGTATCAATGAAGTGGGTGACTTTAGAAAAGGAGATTCTGTTAGTTATGGTGGACAGGATGACTCACATGTTGATGGCAGTAGTCGAGCTGTACTGATGACAACAGGTTAAGGTATACCCCTCCTTGGTGATCCAGTCTGTCAATGGGACAAGCAAATTGGAATAGCTCATCAAGTGAACAGATGTGGATGGATATCCTGATATTCACTAGCCCATATTTCACAAATTAGGACCTCATTGTGTGTACTTAGTGTATGACTCAGTCGTAGCTATCACCAGCTGTCATGAGCAGGGACACTCAAGGGGGAGAGAACATCTGGAATTACAGAACGGTGGAATACTGAAAAATGGTACTCAATGTGAGGTCTTGGGATTGACTTTTTGGCTACCAGTGACAATAACAAGGACTACAGCTCTGAACCTACATATCCTCTGCTGCATCTGCCCAATAATCCTTTCAAAATTTTGCAAGTGAAAAGCACATATAAGAATGTTACCCCCAATCCTGCCAAACTTAATTTCCTTTATGAGCTGTTAGCAGCACAGATTGGGTGCATTTAGCATTCCACAATAATGCAGTGGGTACCAGTTTTGAGTCATGGTAATGGCAATTTTGACCTTGAAAACGTTTTTAATCTTCTCATTGTTAGTGCAGCCTACATTCATTATTGGCAAAGAGCAATACACCCACCTGATCTCCTAGTCCTTTACTTACCAAACCACTGTGTCGACCAGAGAGTTAAATCAAACTGTAGGGACATTGTAGGTGTACCAGTCCTTGTACGCCGTGTGACGAAGTGCATTGGGAAGAAAAACAGAAAATGCATGAAGTGTGAATAATGGTGTCAGAAAGATTGCACCACAAGTGCAGGTGAAAAACTATAGACACAGCAATATTGTGTTATTTTAGTAATTCACAGTTTCAGAAGCAGCCCAGAATTCAAAGGGAAAAATTCTCACAAGTGTAGAGAAGCTTCAGGCAGGCTTTCACAATCAGCTGCTTGTTTTGTGGGCCAGCCACTGACATAATTCTGTAGCTGGACATCACAACAGCGATGACACGACACCCTGCAATGTGGTTTGCTGCCCTCAGTGGCTTATTGTGTTGCCACATCGAGTAACACAACACAGTTAAGTACATGATGAGAGCTTACCACTTGTCACAATGCACCTGGCCAGAGGAAGTATAAATGCTCCCCATTCAGCCAGTAACTCAATTTCTTCAGCATTGTGCATTCAACTGACACAGTCTGCGTGCCTGTCATCGGTCAAACATAGAGTTCATGAAGAATTACTTTGACGGTGTGCAGAAATGCATTCTCGTTCTCAGTACTAGGCACGTCCAACACTCTGTCCTGAAGGGGTGGATGCCTCAGTTGCCTACCGCCTACACAGCTGTGATCCTTATCCATTACAAATTAAGTGTTCTCTGCCCGCCTCTTGTAAACTCTGAGGCAGTGGTGTGTGCACACCAGTTGCACTGCAACATTTTTCAAATGATTTTAAAGGAGATAACCCATAAAATAAATGATTCTCACATATCTCATAACCTCATTGGTCAGCTTCATTTCAAACCACCTGTCATTTTGCTATCAGTCATAATTTATTTGCTATTTCTATATTTAGTAACGTAATGTGCTAAAATTGAGTAATTTGCAATGAAAAATTCGGGTCACTATAAATTCGCACTTGGTGCATGTTAGATCACATGTTTCTGCGTACAATATAGTGCTAACACATTGAATATTTCTTTGAATTTGAGATAAGGTCTATAGCTGTCCTGAATCTCAGGGAAATGGATTGTTTGTGGTTTACTCATTTCTGATTGTCTGTACACACAAGAATGGAAGTGAAATATCCATACTGTCCTTCAGATCTCGTAAATGGTTTGCAATACTGAGATGAATTTTTAGCAAATGACAGCATGCAAAGCAGAGAGTATTTTGCCACACATCTAACACGTGTGACTTTCTTACCTGCTGTGATATATGAGGGACTACAATTTTTTCAATGAAATGATGTAATTCTTCGAAGGGCTGTCAACAGCTGTTGAAATGAGCATTAGTATGGATTTTGTAACACCACAAATGAAAGAATCACTCCTTCATTTTTATACCAAGATGAGTTTTTCATAAGTTATTGACCTTCATTTGTCCTATTGTCCTAAATTTTCTGATTAATACTAGACTGTTTCAGTATTCTGTCACAAATGGAGCTGCATTAGCATGTTTGTGAGATGAAATTGTGACTATAAAACTCTGGGAAAAGAAGCTTAATTTCAACAAGAGAAAAAAGAAAAGGTATACAAGACAGGTGAAAATGAATCATTCTATCTGATCCAGTTTCAGCATAATCCTGTACCGATGGAGTTTTTAATAATAAATGGTTGACTTGTTGGACTATTTGTTGTACTAGCATCATCTGTTAATAGGTCCTTTGCAGATTCGCTTGCTGTTTACTTACAAGTTCTACGCAGTAGGCATTTGTGCAAAGGCTTACACCGTAGAACTACAGTTCTCCTACCATTACTGTTGTCCCCTCCCCTATCATGTCTTCTCACAGCTAGTGGCCAAGTAATATTGCATGCACTCTACAATTAAGCTACTCCAGCCACACTGAGCAACATCACAAAATATTTGAAGCCACTGATGTATGGGCTGCCATCTACCCCTAATGCCTCTGGGTTTAGAACTGGATCTGCCAAGGTAAGGACACGTGGCTTAACCTTTCATAACCAAACTGACAAGGCAACTTAGGTTAGCTAAGTCACTACCTGCCACCACTGTCACAGCATACTGCTGGGGATGACACCCACTACCTGCCAGCCATGACAAGTACCAGCGCTGCTACAGGTGAAGTACTGTATGGAAGACAGATAGTGGAAAAAACAAGGGAATACACCAAATATTTGTTGATTTTAAAGCAGCAGACAATGTTTCATTACTCATTAATTACTTCGTAATTTTTTTATAGAGTGAAACAGGTGATGTGTATTATGGTGTAATGTATAAAGGAAATATTCACCAAGGAAACTAATACATTACGAGTCAGAATTTCTGGCCAATGCTTACCTTTAGGAGACAAAGAATGTGGTACTGCCAACAGACAGTACAATAGTGACACACTGGCTAGCATCCACAACTAACAGTTTTTTCCCTGTGGAGGAGAGAGTGATGGGCTGCAGAGGGTTCAAAAGTAAAATCAGCAGGATGAGAGTGACCCACGTGTAGGTTGTCACTTTTACTTTTATATGTGTCTATTGGCAGTTCTATGTGTTTTGCCTCCTGAAGATAAGTTATGGGCATGAATCTTATGTCATAATGTATGGTGAATTGTATAATTTATGGGTTATCCCATGTGAAATCAACTAACACAAAAATAAATTTGAATCTTGCTGATTTAGAGTTTTGTACTTTTTTGTCATTTTATTCTGCCTATAAAAATAACATTAAGTCCAAAATTAAAGATTTTTTAGGCATTTTCTTTTGGGTTATTAATTTTCAAAGTTCCCAAAATTTTACAATTTTTTTTCACCTTAAAATGGCTATATCTCAGAAAGTATTTGACTTACAGACCTGAAATATGTACCAATTTATTCAAATTATTACAAGGTTTAAAAATATATGCCACTTTACTATATTCATAAAAAAGTTAATATTTCTAAAGCATTTTTTTAAATTCTTAAAATTTCAAAATTGGAATTTTGTTCTTTTCAAAAACTATGTTACTTGTACACTATTTGTTAATACGGATGCCAAATTTCATGATGGGGTCCCACTGAGAACATATTAAAATGAATTTTATTTTACTGTGATTTACTTTTCCAACTACATCAAAATTTTTCAGGCAGTTCATAAAATGTAATTTAAAATGAAATTATTGTGTCCTAACTAAGCAGGCTTCAGTTTATGATTTTAACAATGTAGTAAGCAACAGAATACAACAACCCAAATAAGGTAAGGTGTATTATGTTTTTTTATTTAACATAATTTTTAATTCAGTTTTTTACCTTTGTAACACAATGAAAAATAAATACAACCTGAGGAAACAAAATTAACAAAGCACTGGGGGGAAAAGGGGTGGCAGTTGCTGGACTGCAGTACATGTGATGCAGAAGACAGGCACATCTATAGCAGCCATTCTAAAATGGTAGTAGTGCTATTTTACACAGAATGGAATACATTTTGGTACAGTTAGTGGACTCCAGCACTTATAATCACTGTACTACATTACTAGGTTGTAAAATGATATTTTAAAAAAAAGTGTTGTACTTTTTACTCTTTATATCTAATGTTTTAATATAATTAACAATTTTACATTTTTATGTCTATTACAGGTTTTATCTTTTTGATGCGTGTGCTTTATCTTTCATCTACTTCTTAAGAATAAAAGAAACTTTGGCTAAAAAGTAGTCAAAATTTTGTTATTGTAATCCCTTAAAGAGAAAACTCACACTGGGTGAATAAGGATCTTGGAAATGTAACTTCTTGGATGATTGATCTGAACTTGGGTATTTAAGAAGGAATGAAAATCTGCACTTCATGTAGATTGAAACTATCTACAGAAAGAAAACCTCAGCTGCTGTTAATAGAAAGCAATGAATCTTATGGAAAGATGCAACTGACTTGTAGCACATCTGTTGACTCTGAGTTTGTGGATGTTGGAGGCAACCTGCATTTGTTGAACACATTTGACTTCAATAGGAGAATTCCCAGTAGTAAAACAGAAATTTATCAGCTCAAAGAAATATTGCAAAGATAAAGCCAAAAAAATCACATGTTAAATAGGTAAAACTTTCTTTCACGGAGAAAATGGTGATAATCATAAAATATGGGGTTTTGATGATCCACAAAATGGGAATGATTGACCAGTTTAAAGACAAATTTGACACTTCCAACAAAAGCGAAATTTTTTTTATGCTGATTTCACTACAAAGAAGAAGAAAGAAAGTAAAGGATGCAATCTCTAATCCTGATCCTAAGCCTGGACAATCCTTGTCTGCCAAAAGTGTTCTGCTGGTGAAAGAGTTTTACTGTAATGATTGAATTGAATTGAATTGATATTAGTAGTCAAATGCCTGGCAAAAAGGATTAAATTTCTTTGCGAAAAGACAGTGATGGCAAGCTCAAAAAAGATTAATTTTAGGAAACCTACGAGTAATGTACAAACTTTTCAAACCAAATTACACACAAGACCAAGTTGAATACTCAAAGTTTGCTGAATTAAGGCCAAAAATTTGGAGTAAGTGCAACGCACACTGTTTGCATTTGTACAGTTCATCAAAATGTGAAACTAATGACAGCTGGCGCAAACTTGTGCAAGGTTCCATACCAGAATATGAATGCTCACTTCCCACATACAGACACTGGCAGGTTGAAAATTATGTGCAACCCACCAAATACTTAGTGCTTCACAAATGAATGTGAGTACTGCCTTGATGGAAACACTTATAAAGATGCCTTAATTTCTGCTCTTCAAGATTAAAGGATTGAAAACATATCCTACAAACAGCAGATAACTGTTAATTGCTGCTTGTTTAAGACTGTAACTAAATCAACAGAGGAAATTGTGCAAGATTCCTGTACACAACAAATATGGCTAAAATGACATTTGTTGCAAAACAGCAACCTGCTTTTTTCTGAAAATAAAACTTCACTAATGCAGAATGAAGCTACTGTTGTAACTGATTTTGCCAAAAATTATTCTTTTGTGCTTCAAGATGAAACCCAAGGATTCCACTGGAATAATTCCATGGTCACAGTGCTTCCATGCATTTTATTTTATTATGAGATAAAAAATCAAAATAATGAACAAAATATCCTCACCTACAAAAGGTTGGTTTGTATATCAAACTGTTTGACTCGCACGACAGTATGTGTACATGTGTTCCAAAAAAGCTTATAGAGTTTATAAGGCTTGATTTTCTTCCTAATTCGAAAAAAAATCACTAATTTCAGTAATTGTTTAGCAACGCAATATAAGAATCGAAAAAAAACTTGACTAAGTTACATCACTGTGCTGAAGATTTTGTAGGAACTGAGGCAGAATGGCATTTTTATCATAATTCACAAGGAAACGGGGTGTGCAATGGTTTGGCAGCATAGTAAAAAGGCTTGCAGGTAAATGTAGTCTGCAAAATCCTGTCAGTAATGAAATATTAACTCCATTCCAATTGCTTGAGTGGAGTAAGGCAAACATCCCATGAGTCACTTTTTTCTGCGTGTCAAACGATAAGCAAGCAGCAGAAGAAAAGATACTGGCAAAAAGATTTTATGAAGCCACAGCAGTCACCGGGGCTCAGAAATATCATACATTTATACCTTTGAACAAAGACAAGGTTAAGACTTTGATGCTCATAAAATTCAAGTTGGTCCTGATGGAGATGACATGTCTTTTGAACTGTTTACACGATTTGTTGCTAGTGCTTATAATAACAGATGGTGGATGGGTTGTGTGCTGCCGCAATATGAAAAAGCTAAGAAGACTAGATGAATTGACTGTTCCAAATAACTTCACTTTGTAAATTACACCCTACAACTACCACTGGAAGAAGCACAGACTATCAGATCAAGATATATGAAAAACCTCACAGATTATGTTACAAAAGATTGTGTTGTTAAACCAATAATCTGTCACTATTGTTTCAGAGCACTAAGTAATGTCATATAAAAGAAGAATGCAGTATATAATCTTAGAGTCTAACAAGACTGTAACTTGCTGTATCCTACTAATAGTGCATGCGAGGGAGAGTGTGTCAACTGAAGTGTTGCCGTGCAGGTGTACTTCGCCAATTGTATCAGGGTGGGCTGGCCACTAGAGGCCAACTGTAGGAAGGATGCACACTGGTGACTACCATCTATATATGCACGGAGCTGTGCTGAGTCATCCTCACTATGTTCTTTTAGTTTGTACTGCTCACATCAATTGTTCTGTGTATTGCTTCTGTTGCACCTTCTGTATGATTCTTTGGTCTTACTACGTGTGGAGTCACAAGAGGCTTATTTCAGCTATTGTTCAGAGGTTTATGAATAAGGCCATATTTACTTTACTTGGATTGGTTTTGTGTATTACTTGGTTACTACACAACTGGAAACCACACTTATAGACTGCACATGCGGAAACTATCTAATCCTCATTGCCAGTCACATAGAAACCAACTAATAAATGAAACTGATCCAAGCAACACAAATATGGTTTTATTCATAAACCTCTGAACAATAATGGAAAAAACCCTCATGACTCCACACATAACAGGCCAAAAGAATCACACAGAAGGTTCATCATAAGCGACACATAGAACAACTGATATGAGTGCCACAAACTAAAAGAATGTAGTGAGGGTAAGCTGGCACTGCTCCACTCATATATTGGTGCAAGTCACAAGTAGACGGTGTAGTGGAAACTGCTGTGTGCATGCTTCCTCCAGGTAGCCTCTTGTGGCTGGCCCATGGGCTGAAACAGTTGGCAGTTGATTTAAGTACACATGCATGACGACACTAAACTTGGCGCACTTGCATTCACACACACTTAGTAGCAGGATACAGCATAACTGGATCATTATTACGTTTTTCTTAGCCAATAAAATTTTTCTGGGTTTGTGACCACATTGTCAACGTGCAAAACTACCGACTTTCAGTCACTGTAAGAAGTGACCTCTTTCAGTTTTTGTTTACTGCTGAATGAGAAAACTTTGTTTCTTATATATACCTGCATACATGGCAGTTACGTAATTCCGATAGGCTGTTAAGGATGAAAGGGAGGAATGTTAGAAGTTCTTTATTGGTATTTTTATTATTTCTTTTCATTGGTGGAGGCTCAACATTTCGATTCGTGTTTGCATTAACTCTTGGGATGGGTGTGAATCGGCGAATGGAAAAACCAGGCGGCAGTTACAAGTGGCATTGCTTTCCTGCTTTCTAATGCTGGCTGAGGTGTGCCAGTACTCTATATCCCTGTGGCTGCTGTGGTCTCCTGCATGCCTGTGTGTATTGCTTCGCGTGGGCTGTCGTCTCGTAATGCTGTCAGATGTTGTAAGGTGGTACCCATCTTTTCTGTTCATATTGGTGGGTCACTTGGCTATTTCTATTGCCTCTCTAATCTTCCTCCTGAAAGTAAGAGGCTGTTTTGCCAGCATGTGAGCTGAACCAAAATCAATATGTTTGCCGCACTCATCCTGGTGTTCTGATGCTGCTGACTTGGTGTGTTGACTTAGTGGGATATATCTTTCCTAATCAGATTCGATAACAGTGATATCTGCGAGTGTATAAGAAACAGTTTTCTCATTCAGCAGTAAACAAAAACACCCTGAAGGAGGTCACTTGCAACTGTGATGGAAACATCAGTAGTTTTAAATACTGACACTGTAGTCACATAATCAGAAAAATTTTATTCACTGTAACAATCGCCGCAGAAGCCTACGTTTATAAATGCTTTTCTTGTTGAAGATGAATAGAAAACTTTTCATGAAAGGGCATGTAAACAACTCATTGATAAATAGTAACAGCTACACCAATGTTTAGTTACTAATATTAATTAATACAGATATATCTGTAAAAGGCAGGTACAGTTAAGTAAATTATTTGGAGTCTTTCTTGAGCATGCAGTGTTACGTTGTGTGTTCATATATTTTCTTAATTAGCCTGAGAAGGCCAACACTGACTTTACATTCTAATAATATAATATATTATCGCTAAATGATAAATAACAATTATTTTACAACCTTATATGATTTTTGCCATTTAAGGTTTCCATTACAACTTTGTAATAAGTAACGGAAGTTGGGCTTACCAGCAAAATAAAATTTATTTTAATATATTCCCATTGGAATACCATCACAAAATTTGGCACACACATTTACAAATAGTTTATAAGTAACATAAATTTTTTCAAAAGAAAAAATAAATTCTGATTTCAAAATTCTATGAATTAAAAAAAATTGTTTTGAAAATTCAGATTTTTTATGAATGTAGTAAAGTAGCATATAATTTTAAACCTTATAAGAAATTGAATAAAATGGTACAAATTTTAGGTCTGTAAGTCATGTCGTTTTTGAGAAACAGCCATTTTAAGGATCCAAAAGGCAACAAAAATTGCAGAACTTTGGAAACGTCAAAAATTAATAAATTAAAAATGAATGGTTCAAAACATTATAACTTGACATGATTCATCGGAACAACTCCTACTATGATATACCAAAAATTATCCAAATCTGCAATGTAAAGAACTAGACCATTGGCTGATTTCACAGAGACCACTGAGTGAGATGGTGCAGTGGTTAGCACACTGCACTCACATTCTGGCAGATGACGGTCCAAACCCGTGTCTGGCCATTCTGGTTTCGATTTCGAGTGATTTCCTTAAATTGCTTCAGGCAAATGCCAGGACGGTTCCTTTGAAAGGACATGGCCTACTTTCTTCTGCATCCTTCCCTAATCCAATGGGACTGATGACCTCATTGTTTGGTCCTGTACCCCAAATTACACCCCCCCCCCCCCCCCTTCCATATAGGAATGACCCTCATATGAAAAGAATAGCTTAGTAACAGAGCTTGAGCTTTACTATTTCTGGTATTATCCTGTTTCCACTCCAGTGGTTATGATTTATGAACATTTGTTATTGTCAATTTGGTACTTTGTCTTCACTATGTCAACTTTACTTAAAAGTAGGATGTTATTAATGCCATCTGTATGAAGAGCATGTAAAGCCTGTTATTTTTGCCTTTGTTCTCAAGCTGTTTATACACTGTGTTATGTTGTGCTTTGTGTGAATATTAGTCTTCTTAGAGAGACCAAACTGGAGCAGCAGTACCATTATCTAGTGCTTAGTGTGTTCATGGAAAAGTATATGATGTCCATTTAGAGCTTATCTGGCGAATTCTTTTTTTCAATTCATGCTTTCATTATGATTTACAAGATGGAATTTTGGTTGCAGCTCAAGTAGACCACACTTTGCGCATTCCTCGATGCCCTGCTGTTTTATGGATAAATCCAAACTATCCTTTCTTGCAGTTTAAAACTCTAAGTGTGCATTAAATACTTAAAACTGACTTGCAGTAATAAATGGAAGGATAGTGTATGATTCACACTATACTCTGCTATCACTGCATGCATCTTGTGCGAAGGGAAGAGTAGATCACAAAAAGTTACTCGATATTACAAATAGTTTACAATTATAAGAATGCTGGTACCACAGTTCATGTCCATTGCTCTCACCTGTTGGTGCGGAACCAATCATTGTTGGTCCCAAACCTTTATACACATGACGAAACCCACCACTTCTCCAAAATCCATTAGCACTCTGAAGTCTTGTCTTCAGAGTATCGAGGGGAAATAATGTTATATCTACAGTTAATCCAGCCAAGCCACCTGCCTGAAAATATATCATTTCCATTAGCCAAATAAATTCTATTTGTGTGTAACAAAAATAGGTCAGCAACTACAGCGATGGTGAACACATGAAAATGTTGCTTTATCATGTTTTCATATATTGAACTCTTCCCTCTTTTATCTTCATTCATACAACAAACTGCTACTTAAAGTCTTGTTTTTATAATATTATATGCCATGTGTACAACATAAGAGCTACCCTATGATTAGGTGGTGGTGGTGGTTAGTGTTTAACGTCCCGTCGACAACGAGGTCATTAGAGACGGAGTGTAAGCTCAGGATAGGGAAGGGTTGGGAAGGAAATCGGGCGTGCCCTTTCAGAGGAACCATCCCGGCATTTGCCTGAAATGATTCAGGGAAATCACAGAAAACCTAAATCAGGATAGCTGGAGACGGGATTGGACCTATGATTAGGAGCTCTCTTCTGTAAAATAAATTTTCAAATATCTTCAAAAAAACTTATAATAATCATATCAGCTTAGTCATTTACTCTATTATTTCAATGAAATGAAATGATAGAGTGGCGCTGGTGGCTGAGAGACCCTGTCTGGCGAAGTTCGACCACCGAGTTGCAAGTCATACTTCAGGTGAAGCCACACTGGGCGACTTGCATGTTGATGATGATGATGATGATGATGACAACATAGCACCCAGTCCATGAGTGGAGAAAAGCTCCAATCTATCCAGGAAATGAACCTGAGCGCACTACATGGTAGGCAAACATGTTACCACTTAGCTAAGCAGGTATTGTTCTAATAATGAGCTGCTTATTGCTATTAAAATTTTTGTTGCGATATAGAAGGATAAAAACTGCAATACCCTTATAAGACAGGCTTTTACCCCTCCCTTGTATTGTCACAACTGGCTACTCAACTGCTTGTCTCATTCCTTTTAGAACCATAATAAAATAAACATGTA
The DNA here is from genome assembly GCF_023897955.1 of Schistocerca gregaria. NCBI lineage: Eukaryota > Metazoa > Arthropoda > Insecta > Orthoptera > Acrididae > Schistocerca > Schistocerca gregaria. The sequence continues at coordinate 302,689,409 of NC_064921.1, forward strand.
ATGGGTGGCTGCGTCAGTTCTGGATAAAATCTCGAGCTTTCAATGATTACCTCCATCGTCATCGTCAGGAGCTGACTATGACGATGAAGGTAATCGTTGAAAACTCGAGATTTTATCCAGAACTGACGTGGCAAGAATACTGAGAATATTTTACATATAAATGCCAAAGCAAAAAAACTTTGTTCCCATGTAATGGGTGGAATACTGAAACTTCACTATTAATCCAGCTGATAATTAGTTTTTGATTACCTGACAAAAAGAAAAAAAATGCAAGTAAACTGCAGGCCAGACTGCTTATGAGATTCCTATACGACATATCAAGTCATATATTCGACCAAAAACATTGCACGTGTATAAATACAAAACAACTTTTTGGATAATGTGACAATATCTACAGAAATTCATTGTCAGTATCAACAGTTATTCAGAGCAGTAGTTTCTGAACCATGAGGGGAGGGGGGAGGGAGGCAGGAGGGAGGGAGGGAGGGGGGGAATTACAGCATATTTGGAAGTATATCATGCACTTTGGTCTTCAACTCTAACTTCTATGCTACTCTTGAGTGTGAATCTTATAAAAGTGTTTCCTTCGGCCATCTAATATGCATATGTATGGCTATATGCCCTGACCATCTCCATTTAATTTTCTTTACAGTCTTACTGCTTAAATTTTGAATAACATTTATCAGCAATGGTAGCCAATGACCTCTGGCATAATGAGCGACCCACATTCTGCCAATGGTCTTGTTAAAGAGGGCGGACAGAATTTCTGGATATCCTTTTGCCCTTGAAGTGGAAACCTGTCTGTAACATCTGAAGAATTAGTGATGATGGAAACAACTGCATTAAAGAGACATGGTGTGTCTTCACAAGAAACATAGCATGTAATTGAAAAAGTGCCATTACCACCTCTCCATAGGCAAAAAAATGCCAGTTTAATCCATAATTCAGATCTCTGGGATGGGGGTGCCACGTGGGACATGATGAAACTGTAACATACTATGAGTCAGAAATCTAGGTTTGGTAAGAATACAGGAAAATCAGAATATGAAAATGCAAAGGCACAGATATAGCAGGAGCCAATGAAGTGACGTGAAAAGAAGATAAGCGTTTCTAGTCAGATCAGTACAGGTAATATCATGAGCAGCAGAAATTGACACGCTACAACAGAGTAAGATTCATTATGAATAAGAGGGGAGGGCAAAGAGTGAATTGCTCTGAATAGTTCAGTGATTGGATTACTCTTGCCAGAAGCTGAGAACATGTTCCAGGAACACAGCATTCTATGATTCAAGTTAAATATAGACTGAGAGAAAACTAGAAAATGACAGAATCAAAGACTTGAAATGACATGTTACAAAATGATTAAAACTATGCTGATTTTTAAGAAATGAGTTAGTTCTCTACCGAATGGGCAAGGAAAAAAAAAAAAAAAATACATAGAAAACATTTACTAGAAGAACAGGATTACTGAACATGTGTTAAGGCGTCATGAATAAGTTCCATGGCAGATTAGATTAGATAATATCAATTACTGACACAGATCGTAAAAACTGTAGGGGAAGGCATAGACTGAAATACATCCAATAAATAATTTTTGGCGTTTGGTGTGTTCCTCTGGAATGGAATCTGCATTGCTCTCCCTTGAACGCTAGTCCTGTTAGTTAACAGTGCCGTACTGCTATGATGTGTCTGCAGTTTTAATCAATAAAGAATTTTAATTGTGGGTAAAACGTATTTATGTTTGTCATGAATCTCGCACTGAGCACGAACGCGCATATTGGTTATATTGACCCTACAGTGCCTGTACAACGTTACATTACATAGCCGTCATAATTTGGAGGAACATCTACAAGGGCGGGCAATGAAGCTGTAGTTGCACCGTTCACATTGAATTTCTTTTTCTTTTTTTTTCGATTGCCATCTACCACTAGCGAAAGGAAATACGATAAATTAAGATCCCTCTCCTGAATAGTATGTACATAAAATGTTTTACAGGAAATTGGAGATGGTTTGGCAGTTGTACACTCGCTGCTTCATGTTTATTAATTTGTACTGTAGGTAACTTTGATTTCGAACACGAATGAGAGTTTTTATTTTACATTTACAGTAGTACACACAATGTTCTTCATCGAAAGCAAGCCGGTTACTTTCTGCCAACATGTTCATCACAAAACATTTTTTACCCTAAGGAAACTTTTAGACTTACAATTAATGAAATTATAAGAGGTTGTTCCATTTCGAGATTTGGTACTGTACCACAGTATGGGGCTGTAATTTAATCGTTTGATTTCACGTTCCTCTTCTTTCTCATTTTATATCACGAGGTTGCTACTTTACGAGTTTACGTTTTATTTCTACTTACGAATAGCTTTGGATTGCCAAAGAGCTAATTCGCGGAAAATAAAACAATAACATGCGGCGCGCAATGTTTGATGCGGGTTTGCTCATGTGGGCTGGAAGCGTGTTTATTGTTTACCTGTCGTAGTAGAGAGAGTTGACTAAGGAAATTCGTTCGTAGACCCCGATACAAACTCATGATAAGAAATCATGGCCGTACCTTCTTTAAACAGCGTCACACAGCCAACTCTGAAGAATCTAACGTCAGGTTTCGGAGAACTACCCGAAAAGCAAAATGAGGTATGCAGTGGTCGGATTTCATAAACAGCTGTTGCTTAAAAAATACATTTTTATTCAAGTGTGCTGTACTCCATGAAATGATCGCTGGTTTTGTGATTCACAATTATTTAATAATGTAAACTATAGGTCTCAATACATATTGCTGAATGTTTGGTTTTTGTCGCTGAGTGGTAGACTATTCAGTATATGCAGAGGGTGAACAACATAGGTCATGTCAATCTCTCAATATGCATTCTTTACTGCCTATGTTCGTTCACTGAGCCATTATTCATTATAACTCTTGTAAATTTGTTGTTTATGTTAAACACTGTTACAGCCCTAATTAGAAATACTGGGTGTGTCATTGCACAAAACTTTTCTGTTTTGAGATGCTGAATGGGCAGCAAACATCCCTGTGTTCCACTTGTCAATAAGATGTGTTTTAGTTGGAATTTTACAGTAACTTCTTCCTTCTCCACTGTGGTGGAATAATTGTAGGACTCAGATGATAGCATTATTGTCTCACCGAGCTTCATGTTCTGGATAATAGGTATTGTACTAAACTACATTAAGACTGCCATATAAGAAAATAGCTTAACATTGACACAGGCACTTATTGCATTTGCAAAACAGACAAGCATCAACAAAATCTAAAGAAACGACACATAAAGGGCCTACGATCAGCTTCCACTATGTAATACAGAAAGAAAAGTGGAGACAAAAAAAGTCTCCAAATCATGACAAGGAACAATTTCATCAAATTGGAAGGACTGAGATGCAGCTAGATATACTGTTCAGAAACATTCTGAGCCTGTGTATCAGCAAAAGCTGTGGGCTTCAATTTAGATGGATAATGGAATGAAACTAAACAGAATTGCAGTACTCTGAAATAAAAACAAATCAGTAACATCGATAAAGGCAATTGTCTCAAAAGTGCACGTGTGGGTGAAATCAAAATCTGCCGCGAGATAACTTTCAGTGTAGTATTGCACCACCCCTTGCATTGTAAGGTGCATTGATGTTTTGTGCATACTGTTAACAAGATAGTTGAAACAAAGGCTACTCAAGCTTGTCTCACTTTTCAATGGCACCTCCACCGGAAGTTGCCCATTGTGTGTGTTGGGTTCCTGCGATGACACATTGCACATTTCATCTGATTCACAAGCATGCACAGCATGTATTGAAGACTATTCCATTGGGTTGATTCTTCTTTCCTGAAGGAAGGTTTTGACAAGAGAGCGAGGTGTGCTCATGCATTGTTCTCTAGAAAAATAAATCCATCACCAAAATAAGTTCGTGGATTCTGTCCTGACACTGCGTTTTCGTTAAATGACCCTTGGTAGCTGTGACAGGTGCCAAACACCCATAAATGTTACTGGTACTGCCTCAAAATGTGACTGTCCCACCTTCTAGATGAACACATGAAAGTGCATGCCAAAGTTGTGTGTTGTGCACATGGCCACCTCCTCACTCTTATGTCAGTCATCAGGCATTGGCCAATCCTGTCTTTGTTGACCAAGAGAATCATACGCCATTGATACAGTTTCCAGTATAGGTGTTACCTTTCCTAGCTCTTCCTGTCTGCGCAACTACTGAAACATACATCCACTTTAACTTGTTTGCATACTCCATCCTGTGTCTTCTTATAGAGTATCTCCCCCCACCACCCCCTTCTCTTTCTTCACATTATGAAATGTGAGCAATTCCTTGATGCTTCAGGATGTGTCCTACCAACTGATTCTTTCTTTTAATTCAAGCTTTGCCATTAATTTATTTTACACTCCATTTGATTCCGTAGCTTTTCCTTAGGTACTCGATCTATCCGTCTAGTTGCATTCTTTTACAGCACCAAATTTCAATACCTTATTTATTTTCTTGTCGCAGCTGTTTATTGCCCATATTTTAGGTACAGAGGAATGTTTGATAAGAGTGTCAGCTGCAATCAGTGACACAGGAAGCAGCCACCAAATGTCGTAAACAATGTGATGTCTGTCACCACAACCAGGAGATTTTAATATCACATTTGCAAACTACCAACCAGACTGACACATTTTAACCAAACCTAGACTTTGGGCAAAGCTACAGATCAGTCTGTACCCGCAACCAGATTTATTTGGATTCACACACGTAGAATTCGCCAACTCACAACCAAACTATAATCTTCCAACCTAACATACACCTTGGGCTAAGCTACAGATCAATCTGTCACCACAACTAGTTTTTTTATGCTTTCATATGCATTGGATTCGCCAGCTAACAAAAAAATTGAATTTATGCACCAAGAAGTGACATCACAGCAGCCATACATTACTTCACTGGCCAAAGCCAATGACTTGTATCGGACATTGCTCTTGATCCCATATTTCACTCAAGACTCTATCGATTCTTGTGCAGCTGCTCTTCCGATTCCTTTATCCTCTGACACAGTCACAATGTTAGTAGCTAATCCAAAAGCTTTTAGGTCTTCTCCCTGAACTTTATTTCCATTTTCAAATTTCTGATTGGTTTCCTGTATTGCTTATTCATCGTATGGACTGAATAATATTGGTGGAGGATAGCCCTACAATGTTGCCTCACTCCCTTTTGATTGCTATCTCTCTTTCATGTCCATAGACTCCTACAACTGCAGTCAGGTTTCTGTGGATAACATTTTATCCCTGTTCCCTTCAAAATTTTGTAAATTGTATTGTAATCAGCATTGTTAAAAGCTTTCTCTAGGTCTACAAATGCTATAAATATGGTTTGCATTTCTGTAACCTATATTCTAATTTAAGTCATAGGACCAGATTTGCCTCGCATGTTCCTACATTTCTCTGACAACAAAAATGATTTTCTTTGAGAACAGCATCTACCAGTCTTTTCATTTTTCTGTAAGTAATTGGTGATAGCACTTTGCAACCGTGACTTATTAAAGTGATGTTTCACAGTTTTTGCACCTGTCAGCACTTGCCGTCTTTAGAATCGGAATTATTAGACACTTCTTGGAGTTGAAGGTATTTCACCTGTCTTGTATATCTCTGCCGTTGTATGTTCACTCAAGAATCTCACTAAATCAGAGGTAATGTTGTCTATTCCTGGTTCCTTGTTTTGACTTGGGTCTTTGAGTGCTCTGTCAACCATAATGTTCGGTAATATTGCGTTGCTGCTCTCTGTATGAGAATCATTAACTGAGCTCTTTAAATTTGGACACAACCAGATGTTGCTAAGAACTTTGTCTGGAGAGTAGGGAACTTGACAAATGTCTGAAATGTTTTGCAAACTATGTCTAAATCAAATCAGTTGAGCTGGAGTGTTGTAGTGATGAAGTTACCTGCTGTATCATTATTTACCCGTTCCTGCACAATATTCTGATAATTCAGTTTCCTCTGATATGACGTAAATTTAGGGAAATATAAATTCAAGAATCTAATTGTTTATGTAAAGTTCCTTTAGATGTGTAAATCACTAAACAGTACTAGATCTATTGTATATTCTATAGTATGTTAGTCTGCGGATGTTATAGGCATTATGAAGAGTTACTGAAACTGATGTGTGACAACAAATCTCATATGAAGATGGCAATGGGAAGTTTTAGTACAGATATAGAAGAAAAGTGAAAGATTTATTCTTCAAACAGAGACTTTGGATGTGATACCAGAATGATGGTGGTCATTCATTAATAGAATTTTCCAAGAGAAACAGCTGTAACTTTTTTATGCAGTGTTCTAGAAGTATAGTCTAGTTCCTGTGGCTCAGCACATAGTATTTACATTGAGTACAAAATAATAAATTAGGGTTTGAGTGCCTGTAATGTTATGACTTCACCATCCTCAAAGTTTATGTAAAACAACTGTGAACAGACACTAATTAGGCATGAAATTCACAGATTATACCTGATTTTTCTGTGTGGTACACCGAAACTTATTATGTATAATTCAGCTGAAATGTTTCAGTAAATTCTTCATGTCCAAAGAACACCTACCACATGGCATTTGACTGGCTGCCTAAAAACTAAAATCAAGAAATGGCTTCCTCAAGGCAACTGAGAATGACAAATGCCAGACTCAGTTTACAGTGAAGATGTGTTCAATTTTGAAAGAGCATCACTGAATGTAACTATCAGAAAACTAGGCCATGGCTGTCTGAAAAACTGCAAAGTCTGTAAATCTCTTAACAAACTGCAGACTGAAACAAGATTGACAGCAAGTTTCCTAAAAAGGGGATACTTAGCACAGTTTAATCCATGGAGTCATGGTGAGGTCTCTACACCAACTGTTCAAAAATTTCCAAAACTGATTTTACTCCTGGTTTATTAGTGACAGCAGTAACTATGGTCCTGCTCTGAACTGACAGCTGTACACAACAGATGTGCATTTGACTAGTCAGTTGTTAGCAGGCAGTATTAAGTAATGGACATGCAGCAGTTGTGTGTCAGTGTTGTTGTTTCAAATTGTAGTGAAGCAACATCTCGAAATTGAGTATTCAAGACATTCTCCATAATGTTTTGAAGAAGAAAAAACTGTGCAAAGCTTGTACCACACACCTTGACTCCCAAAGAAAAATGACAATGTATGGACACCTACCACGACTTGACTTAAATGGAAAACACAGTCAATTCTTTTCTGGAAAAAAATCATCGTATGTGATGAGACAGTGTGTTATCGACACAAACTTACCGCACACAACAGGTCAACACTTTGATAACATCAGGTATTGACACATTGTGATACACAATTTGAATAACATCCCATTGAAGAACTTGTATGACAGTTTCACAGATTTGTATGAATGTTCTGTGTCTTTTACTCAAATGGGGGGTTGGGAGAGACTAAGTGGACCACCTGAAGCGTTAAACCCACCATTTTAATTTTTCTCTGCTTTTTATTAACCCAATCTTGAAACTTTTTGAACTGTGGAATATTCCTGTCCTGGTCCCCTCACCCCATGCAACCTCGAGGAGACTGTCAGAAGTTCCCATTGCAGTTGACATTGCCCCCTTTTATGCTAAACTAGTCTTAACTAAGCTGCTTTGCCTTTTACATGTTTAATTACATTTTTTCCTGTTATTTATTATAAGTGTGTTTGTTTGTTCCCATACCTCATACTTCTTCCTTTTTCATTTTTTTATCATTATGATCTGTAATTTGACCCCTCAGACATGAATAAAAATTACATTTCTTGAGTGATAAGTTACATTCTTTCATTTCAGATTCTTTTATCATGAACAGTTCAATTTTGCTGAACTAGATTTTAATGAATCTCATCTTTGTCACTGATTCTTATATCTTATGTTCAACAAAATGCACACTGCCTCTTGTTTCAGTTTTTACAGTCACTTGGAGCACCTCACGTGGAATCCTTCAATTTTATGTTAGATAGAGGCCTAAATAAAGCTCTAGAGGACATGGATGAAACGCAATTTGCACTTCCAAATGATGACAGAGTGTCCTTGAAATTAGTGGTAAGTATGAGCAATATTGTATGCCAATCAGAATGTAACGCAATGGAAATATTTTAAAGCTCAAAACCACAGAAAGGTCTGACTTTATTGATAGTGTCAGTATAGAGACAAGGATCAGCGATTATGATGCCGTCATAGCTGTAACTTTCTCTTTCTCTCTCTCTCTGTCTCTCCCTCCCTCCCTCCCTCTTCACACTGCTGGCACTAGTGTCCCCCTATTTTCTGCAGGCCCCCTCATCATCGACTGGTACCGCGGTGGATCAAGAATGCAGCAGTTGGTACCCAGTACTGCGAACGGGCACTGCAACGATTTAAACAACGCCTTTCACAGAATAATCTGATTGCTATTAAGTGTCTCTGTGCTAAGGCTCGCTCCCTTATTAAGCAGAATAAAAAGGAATTCTGGGAGTGCTTTGTTTCCTCCATTGGAACATATGCCAGGTTTGGGCTCAAGCTCCATAGCCTTATAGGCTGCCAGCGACAGTGAGCTGTCCAGGGTCATATTCTACTGGGTTCTCTGTGTACTTATCCACTGGTCCTTGCAGAACACCTCAAAATACACTTTGCGACAGCATTGGCGTCCTCTTCTTACCCTGCTAATTTTCTCTGGCAGAAACAAGAAGTTGAGGAAACCCCCATCTGCTTCAGCCTCGGGCAATCTGAAGCCTATAATAAGCCCTTCACTGAATGAGAATTCTCGCAGGCTCTTACCTCTTCACATGACTCGGCTCCCGGCGTAGATTCCATCCAAAACCATATGAGCCAACACTTGGACATTACCCAGGGGCAACATCAACGCACATCAACCCCTGTGGGGTAGTGTCACTTGGACAGGTAGGTGTCTTCTAAGTGATCAACTTATTATAGACTTTGATTTGTGTTTCCTCGACGACGGTTCTCCTACACACTTCAGTGTCACTCATGGCACCTTTTCTGCCATCAGTCTCACGATCTCCTCCCCTGCTCTCTTGGCTTCACCACACTGGTCAACCCATGATGATATTTGTGACAGTGATCACTTTCCAGTGATTTTATCATTTCCTTGTCTCCGCCAGTCTTCAGCTGCATATGGCTCGTGGATGTCTTTCCCTAGCAATGACGAGACAGCATACTTATCCCTGTACTTAAGCCCAAGTTAGTTACCCTCCAAGGCTGGGGCTTTCACTGCACCCTTCTGAATTTTATCCTTGAGTTTTTTTCCCCACCAGCTCTTCCGGGTTAGATTTGGCACTTCACTCAGTAATCCTGGGATCCAGGAGAAAGCTATTCCATGGGGTTCTGTGTTAAGTGTCACACTGTTCCTCAACACCATCAATGGATTTTTAACCTCTGGTTACTGCAGCATTCAGTGGTGGTGAGTTTTGCATCTGGTGCAGCTACTATTCAGTAGCATATGATGAACACCAGCTCCAAGATGTCATCTGATGGGCCTTGGCATGGGCCCTTTCCCATAGCTTCCAGTTTTCGCCCTCCAAAACGTGGTTATGCATTTCTGCCGTCAACCCACAGTACACCCTGATCCAGATCTTTATTTAGGGAACGAGCACCTAGATTTTGTAGCACAGTCACATTTCTTGGGTCTTATTTTTGAGAAAAAGCTAACTTGGTTGCCCCATACTCGCCGCCTGAAGGCTGCCTGCATGCAAAAGCTTAATGCTCTCCACTTCCTGGCCCACACATTTTTGGGTGCACTCTGTGTCTCATCCCCATCTTCACCAAGCTCTCGTTTTGTCCAGACTAGATTATGATCGTCAGGCTTATGGCTCAGCGGCTTCTTCCACTCTTAGACAACTTGACCCTGTTCATCATTATGGGGTGTGTATGATATCAGTGCCTTTCACACTAGTCCCATTGATAGTCTCCTCATGGAAGTGGGGATTCCACCCTCCCCTGCAAAAAATGAAATGATTGTGTGGCATTGATGGCCGGGAGGCCCCATCTGGGGAAGTTTGGCCACCGGGTCCAAATCTTATTTCGGGTGATGCCACATTGGGTCACTTGTGTGTCGATGATGATGAGATGACGATGATGACGGTGGTGGTGGTGGTAATGATTATGGTGATGGCAGTACAATACCCAGTCCACGAGTGGAGGAAATCTTCAACCTGTCTGCATGGTAGGCGAACACTTTACCACTCAGCTAAGCAGGTGGACCCCCTCTACAAGTACAATGGAACCAGCTCCTGGTTTCTTAGGCAATCTCCATTCAAAGATTCCCTAGTTATCCCATGTAACCTGTCTGCTTTGCAAATGACAAATGAAAGATGTCTTCCTCCTGATACCCACCCGTGGGTGGGATTGCTGGTTGGAATGCATCTCACTTCCCTCTGTCGAGATCTCCATCTTAACTCACTGGAATGTGCTCCATGTATTTCTTCCTGCAAACACCCCCCCCCCCCCCCCCCCCCCCCGGATGATGCCCAGACCATAGATTAGAACAGACCTACTCCAGGGTCGTAAAGTCTCTGTTGCTCCTATGATATTCCAGAGCCTTGAACATTCCATGCTTGAAGAGTTCCATGGTGCTAACATCTTCTACACTGATTGTTCTAAAACGATATATAAGAAAGGATACACTTTTCTGTCTCCTACTGGCATGGAACACTATTTACTGCGAGGATCATGTAGTATGTTCACAGCAGAGCTGATAGCCATTAACAGAGCCCATGATTTTGTTACTGAGGCCTCTCTCAACAGTGTTTTAATTTGTACCAACTCACTGATCAACCTGCAGGCCATAGAGTGATGCTACTCTCATCACCCTTTGGTCTCTGCTGTCCATGACCTCCTCTCAGTCCTTGGCTATACCATCTGCTCAGTTGTCTTTCTGTGGGTCCAAGTCAAGTGGGCATTCCAGGGAATGAGCTGGCTGACCGTTTGCTTAGAGAGGCAGATACTTGCTCCCCATTCCCTTTCATGATGCCATGTGTGGATATATGGATACATTTCACATCTCTCTTTGCTAGAAAGTGGAATGACATTTGCTGAGCTACTGCCCTCAGTAATAAACTCCGCACAATCCAGGAGACTGCTACGCTTTGGCACTCTTCCTTCCACTCCTCTCGGAAGGAGTCCACTGACTTATGCCATATATGCATCGGTCATACCAGCTCACCCATTGTTTTCTCTTGCATAACGAGCCAACCCTACAGTGTGGCTGTGGAACTGGACTGGCGGTATCCCATGTATTGGTGGTATGTCCCCTTCCTTTACTCCTTCATACTAAGTATAGCCTTCCAGATTCCTTGTGTTTAATATTAGTGGATGATTCACATGTGGTGAACTGGTCCTCAGTTTCCGATATGAAAGTGGTTTTTATTTTCAACAATATGATTTTCCCTTACTCCTGGAGAAGGAGCAGGATGGTTGTGGTTGGGCCTCTCTTCGCATTTTCCGCGTCTGTGACCCATGACCACTACGCTTTTATGCCTTCTACTGTATCTGTTTTTAGCTTCCTTGCTGTATAGTTTGATCCCTCTGACTGCATCCACCCGCTTTTAGCCGACACCTTTCTCTTACCTTGTCGTTTAGTCCCATAACCCCCCTCAGTCAGTCAATCAGTCAATTATCAATCAGAGTAGTACCTGCACCCCACATGGCAGCACCAGGTTTGTTCTTTACCTTCTCTCTAGCACCATCACCATCATCAAAAAACCAACAACAGCAGCAACAAGACACTAAAACTCAACATTCACTCATAACCCTTAACAGACATACAAACTCACAGCTCTTGAAGAAATGGTGTGATTCTGTATGTGTGTCAATGGGACTAGTGCGAAAGGCACTGATAGCCATACACGCCCCATAATGATGAACTATGTCAAGTAGTTTCAAGGTGGAAGGAAGTGCTGAGCCATAAGCCTGACAATTACCTTTTTAATGAAGAGACTTGATTTTGTGGTGAATGATTCAAACACTTCAGTAGAAACTTCCAGATAAAGGCATTGTCTTCGTATCAGGAATAATTGCTTACATACCTAACTAAGTAGGCCTATCTTTGGTGTAGAACACCCCAGTTACCTACAGTTTATACCAGCGCCTTTGATATGACGACTAAATTTGATTAATGTCAAACTTGTGAAACAAATGCTGGATTTGATGGGAAGCTTTCAGGGCTCTAGAGAGGTGGCAGTATTGAAATATCACAATGTTTCAACATGTGTCATACTCATCTTCTGGTGAACTTTTGAGATAGAGCCTGTGTTTACACGTGGTGGTGGCTGTTCCCTCCACTTGTGTATGGGCCCCAGAGGGAACACAGTGGGAATGAAGCTCCAGCCCTACCCCCTCCACTCCACATGTCAGCATGATGAACTCTTGTGCTCATACCTAGATGGACGGGGGTGGCAGCCCTCGTGTTTAAATCCAAAATCCACAGCAAAGAGGTGCTTCTGTGGCCAATAGTCAACAACATTAACTCGCTAACATATGGACTAGCCAAACATCTAGTTATATCCCCCCAGGGAATCCACAACTCTTTTGTGGATACATGCGTAGTGAGCACGGGACCTCTAGCTAGTGTTGCTCTCCTTCCTTTCCGGGCTGCATACCTTCCTTTTCCACATCCTTCCCCATCCCCCCATCTCCCCCCCCCCCCCCCTCATCTCCGCCTCTTCCCTTCCCTTTCTCCCCCTCTGGGAGTGTGTTTAGTGCCTAAGTCCGGAGACGGACACTCAAAACTGTTAAACAGTCTCTCTTCTTCGCTTTCTCTGCTAGCAAGTCTTTGTTCTTCCTTTGTCCTTCTCTTTTCCTTACCTCTTCTCTTTACCATTTTCTCTGCTGCGGTGTTTGAGACCTCTCTTCTTTCCTTTTCTTTTTTCCTCCCTTTCTCTTTTTTCCTCCCCGTGCGTGTCTGAAGGCCGACCCATGCATTCCCACGCGTAGCCGGTGACAGGGTAACGCGTAATTCCCCGTCGCGGGAAGACAGGTAGGACACGTACGTACCCCCTGGTAACAGCCAGGCCCAGGGAGGGGTGAGTACCCGAGCTGATATCTTCCGAAAGTGCCGATTGGTCACTCCGTCTGTTTCTCGAGTGGTGTGACCTGAGGTGTGAACAATCACCTAAGGCGGGAGTGCCCTCAGAGAGGGCCCCCACAACGAAGGAGTGTGCCATTGCAGATGGGGGATACTTCTGCAATGGTTTCCTCATCATCTGCTATGTCTGCTCTCAAGTGAAAGTTAAATGAGTCTCAACCAAGGACAATTCTTCCATTGTTGCCACAGTTCCTTGTTGTTTCTCGGTTGGACGAAGGTCAAGACTTCTCCACAGTCAACCCTTTCATTATTCAAAAAGGTGTTGACACAAATGCAGGTCATGTAAAGTCTTGTTCCCGCTTACGAAATGGCACCTTGTTGTTAGAAACAGTCAGTGCCCTCCAGGCACAAACATTTCTGCGTACTTCACTGATACACACCTTCCCTGTCTGGGTGGAAGTGCACCGCACTTTAAATTTATCACGTGGGGTCGTTTATACATGCTCCCTCGACAGATTGTCCGATGAGGAAATTCAAAACTACCTGTCTGACCAGGGCGTAACAGCTGTTCATAGAGTCATGAAAAGGGTTGACAAGAACATCGTTCCAACCCATACTGTCTTCTTGACATTTTACGGAGTTCAACTTCCATTGAACATAAAAGCAGGCTATGAGATAATTTCCGTTCACCCTTACATCCCAAACCCTACACGTTGCTATCGGTGTCAGCGGTTCAGTCATACCAGCCAGTCATGTTAGAATCCGGCCAAATGCGTTACGTGTGGCAAAGACGCCCATGAGGGTGCTTGTCCACCTCCATCCCTTGCTATCGGTGTCAGCGGTTCAATCATACCAGCCAGTCATGTTCCAATCTGGCCAAATGTGTTACGTGTGGCAAGGAAGCCCATGAGGGTGCTTGTCCACTTCCATCCCCTCATTGCATCAACTGTATGGATGACCACGCTGCTTCCTCTAGAGATTGCCGCATTTTTAAAGACGAATGGCTCATTCAGGAAATCATAGTGAGGGAAAAGGTGTCGACCTTTGCTGCTCGAAAGTTATTCGCCAGTCAAAAGCCCACTGTGTCTCACGCAGGTAAATACAGCACTGTCCTTGCCTCTCCTCGGCCAACAAAGGAGGCAGCCACGCTGACTTGTGATCTCACCTTTAGTGCCACAGTCGTCAGATCGGCCAGCGCAAAGATCACCCGATCGACCTCCCCACTCTCACCTGCTCACTCTATGGCTCACCCTTCATCGGGTTCTGCTAAATCCTGACCCCCCCCCCCCCCCCCCCCCCCAAAATCAGACACCCGGACTTCCAAAAAGAGCCTACTCGTGAAGATTTTTTGCGTACCCGGACTTCACAACCATCAATTCCTCCTTCATTTCAACGTCCTTTTTCCAAGAAGGCTAATAAGAAACCCAGTTCATCTCCATCTCCGCCTCGATGTGTCTCATCTACAGCACCACCTGGTGGCAACTGCCCTCGGCAGCTGTCTGTGTCGCCAAGGCGCACTGCTGGCAGACAATCAACTGGCCGATCGCTGGTGGCAGGAGCTGCTCCCTAACAACCTATGGATCAGGATCTTCTGCCTTCGGCTGAATGCCGTTCCACACAGTCGGTCGCCAGCTCTGAGCAGTCGTTGAGTTGAGGTCAACTTTGGTCAAATTTTTCCCTTTTCTGTCCATCCTATGTCCATTATCCATTGGAATATCTGTGGCATTCGAGCCAATCGGGATGAATTGTTGATCCTCTTACGATCCTACTCGCCGGTCATCTTCTGTCTTCAGGAAACAAAGCTGCGTCCCCGCGATCGCTTTGTTTTCCCCCATTTTCAGTCTGTCCGATTTGATCTCCCCTCTGTCCCCTCTGTTGAAGGCACTCCAGCACATGGAGGACTCATGATTCTTCTCCACGATACTCTCCATTATCATCCAATCCCCTTAAACAGTTCCTTCCAAGCTGTCGCTGTCTGTCTTTCCCTTTCTGGATACACCTTTTCTCTTTGTACTGTATACATTCCATCGTCCACACCAATGGCAGGAGTTGATCTCCTTCATCTTCTTGGTCAGCTTCCGCCCCCTTATTTGCTGGTTGGGGACTTCAATGCCCACCACCCGCTTTGGGGACCTCCGCGTCCTTGTCCACACGGCTCACTATTGATAGACGTCTTCCACCATATGATCTTGTTTGCCTCAACACTGGGGACCCTACATTTTTGACTGCCTCCATGACAAATTTCTCTCATTTGGACCTTTCAGTTGGTGCTGTTCCGCTAGCTCGGCACTTCGAATGGTTCGCTCTTGCTGATACACACTAGAGTGACCACTTTCCATGTGTCCTTAGATTGCAGCCACAACTGCCATAGACGCTGGAAGTTTGCCCAAGCTGATTGGACACTTTTTTCATCTCTAGCGACATTCAATGACTGTCACCTTCGCCTTTATAATCGAATTTGGACTGACAGTACTTTTCCCAGAAGATGCCGGGAAGCTATCGTCGTTCCTGTTCCGAAACCTGGAAAGGACAAACATCTCCCCTATAGCTATCGCCCCATTTCTCTCATGAGTAGTGTATGTAAGGTTTTGGAGCGTATGGTGAATTGCCGTTTAGCCTGGTGGCTGGAGTCCTAAAGTCTTCTAACACCTGCCCAATGTAGTTTCCGAAAGCATCGTTCTGCAGTTGACCATCTTGTTGTTCTCTCCATATCTGTCACGAACAATTTTCTCAGGAAATGCCAAACAGTCGCAATATTTTTTGATCTAGAGAGAGCATACAATACCTGTTGGAGGACAGGCATCCTCCGCACACTGTTCTCCTGGAACTTTCGAGGTTGGCTGCCCCTTTTTCTTCATGAATTTATGGCAGAGCGCACAATTAAAGTGCAGGTGAACTCTACTTTCTCCCATACTTTCTCCCAAGAAAACAGGGTACCTCAGGGCTCCCTGCTAAGTGTTGTACTGTTGACCATTGCCATAAATCCAATTATGGATTGTCTCCTTCCTGATGTCTCGGGCTCCCTCTTTGTGGACGATTTTGCGATCTGCTACAGCTCTCAACGGAACAGCATTCTTGAACAACGTCTTGGAGCATCGAAACCGGCTTCTGCTTTTCTCCCAGTAAGACCATTTGTGGTAATTTTTGGCATCCTACGAAGTTTCTTCGGCCTTTGTTACATCTAGGCCCTGTCAACCTTCAGTTCGCGGATGTTGCTAAATTCTTGGGTGTTACGTTTGACAGAAAACTGTGCTAGTCCTCCCACGTTCCCTATCTTTCGGCTCGCTTTCTGCGATCCCTTAACACCCTCTGTGTCCTGAATGGTACCTCCTGGGAAGTGGACCGAGTGGTCCTTCGCCTCTATCGCACCTTAGTGCGCTTGAAATTGGACTATGGAAGCATAGTTTACTCCTCTGCTCGGCCATCTATTCTTCATCGTCTTGACTCTGTCCACCACCGTGGATTACGTTTAGTGTCTGGAGATTTTTACATCAGCCCTGTGGAAAGCCTTTATGCTGAGACTGCTGAACCTCCACTGTCCAATCGGCGAGCTGTCCTTCTGAGTCATTGTGCTAGCCGTCTGTCTTTCATGCCTGCTAATCCGGCCCATGACATTTTTTTTGACACCTCCTTGGATTTAGGGTATGCAGGCCACCCTTCCTCCCTACTACCACCGGGAGCCTGCATTCTGTCAACTGCTACATTCTCTTTCCTTCCACTTTCCTAAGACTTTCTTGACAACTTGGGGTACAGCACTGCCTTGGCTCCGGCCCTGGACCTGCCTGGCTCCGGCCCTGGACCTGCCTGTTCCGTGACCTTTGTCAGTTTCCCAAGGATGGTACCCCTTCTCTTGTTTATCGTCCAGCACTTGCTGCTCTATGCGCACAAATGAAGGATGTCACATTTATTTACACTGATGGCTCAAAAACATTGTATGGTGTTGGGAGTGCCTATATTGTTGGCGACATCTTAAATCAATTTCGGCTTCCCGACCAGTGTTCGGTTTTTACTGCGGAGTTTTACTTAGTGAATGTAAAGAGCAACAAATTGGTGATACTGATGTGATCGGCTAGACAATGAAATTTGCAATGTAATTGCACCAAAATTTTCACATAATTTTTTAACTTTAATTTCTCGCTTACTGTGTTTAAAAAATATGTAAAATGTTATTAGTAAATGGACCTGTTGAGGCCAACAACTCCATTCTCCACATGTGAGGTTGAATCGTCACTGACTGAGATTCATGACACTGCACCCGGTCACGACCAAATCTGGTAATGCATGCTTTGACATTTGCCACAGGCATCAAAGGGAGCTCCTCCTCAAATGTTTTAATCTAATATGGCAGACAGGCAACTTCCCCAATTTGTGAAGGGAGGCCATTCTGATCCCTCTCCTCAAACCAGTAGGGGCCGCATGTGTCCCAGTAGTTACTGGAGTATGGCCTCAACAAGCTGTGTAGGAAAGACCGTGGAGTGAACTTTTTTAACATCGCCTGGTCTGGTTGTTAGAGACCAGGCAACTCCTTAGCCTCTCTCAGTGTGGATTCCGAAGATGTCAGTGTCAACAATGTGACCCTCCTAGAGGTTGCTATTCAGCAGGCTTTCCTCCGTAAGCATCACTGTATCAGCATATTCTTAGATATCAGTAAGGCATACAATACTACTTGGAGACCCTGTATTCTCGCACAACTGCATTCAATGGGGCTTTCGTGCCAACCTCCCCATCTTCATATGGTCTTTCCTGTCTCGGGAGTTTTTTAGGACCCACGGTGGTGACACGCTCTCTGATTGATTTGGGCAGCAGAATGGTGCAGATTACTGTGTGTGTTTGTTCATTTTAATCTTTCACGTCATCCTTTTAATTTGCCTGTCTTGAATATGAGGGACATCATCCTACATTTTAGAGACACAGTACAGTTTCTGAGCCTCATTTTTGACTCCCAATTGTCACGGTCACCACACCTGAGAGACCTAAAAGCCAGAACCCTGAAGGCAGTGAACATCAAGTGCCTCAGCCACAGCTCTTAGGGACCGGACAGGACGTCTCTCCTTCAGTTTTATCGGACTTTTGTGCGTTTGTGGCTGGACTATGGTTACACGGTGTATGGGTCAGCAAGGCCCTCTTACTTGCAGATCATTGACGCTGTCCATCGTGAGGGGATTCGGCTGGTGACGGGTGCTTATCAGACCAGCCAGTACGACCCCAAATCCAGGGTTTTAACCATCTGCTGCCACCCCCTGTGGGTTCGGGGGTAAGAATAGGCCCACGGTATTCCTGCCTGTCGTAAGAGGCGACTAAAAGGAGTCTCAAACGTTTCGGCCTTATGTGATGGTCCCCTACCGGGTTTGACCTCCATCTTCTAAATTCTTCCGAAGAGCGAGCTGATTGGGGAAGGGCGCCTTACAAGGTGCAATGTGTCCATCGCTCATTACCATCTCTAGCTTGGTTGGTCGTCGTCGCATAGCTGTCCCGCCCACTCACCATCTCTAGGGCGTGGCTTTGTTCTTGGGTGCGGTTTTTGCAGTCTGCTCTGCTGTGTCGCTTTATGCGCCAATGACGATCATGGACTACATTTCACCTGAAATCCAGCACGGTAGCCAGTCCGTTGTGGTGGGGCCGCCATGTACCCTGTCGGTTGTAGCCCCCTGACAACACAGGGATCGCTCTACTGATGCCTGCGCCGTTAACTCCCCGCGTATGCCAAGGAGTAGATGCCTGTCTCCTTGGGGCATCGGGACTCCCGGCAATGGCCATCCCGCCAGGTGGTCGTTGCTGAGGCTGGGTGGCGCCCGTGGGGAGGGCCCTTGGTCGGAGTAGGTGGCATCAGGGCGGATGACCCGCGATGAAGCGTGGTACATCATCTCTTGCTGGCGGCCAGCCGCCAGCAGTCTCTAAGCGTTCTCGGCCTCAATACAACGCTCAGGCATATGATCCACAATCGTTCCCCTCCCTGGCCACACCATGGGAGGAACGAAAGGCTACGGTTGGCAGCGACCCTTATTCACCTCGCTATTTAGTCTGTACACGAGTTGATGGGGAATCGTTTATGGCGACCAAGCCTCAGTTTTTTGTCGAGCACTTGGAGGACAAGTTTGGGGAGGTGGAGGGCTTGTCCAAAATGCGCTCTGGGGCAGTATTGATCAAAACGGCATCCTCTGCACAGTCACGGCGGTTACTCGCTTGTGACAAGTTGGGGGATGTTTCCGTCACGATCACACCCCATAAGAGTCTCAACATGGTCCAGGGCATTATATTCCATAGGGACCTACTCTTGCAGTCAGACGACGAGCTACGCGCCAATTTAGAACGGCGGGGTGTTCACTTCGTCCGGCGCGTCCATCGGGGTCCGAGGGATAATCAGGTAGCCACCGGTGCCTTCATCTTGGCCTTCGAGGGTGACGTCCTACCCGAAAAGGTCAAGGTGATGGTCTACCGATGTGATGTGAAGCCCTATATCCCTCCCCCGATGAGGTGTTTCAAATGCTGGAAGTTCGGCCACATGTCATCTCGGTGTACTTCCAGCATGACATGCAGAGATTGTGGACGCCCTTCACATCCTATTACTGCATGTGCACCGCCTCCCATCTGTGTGAACTGCGGCGAACACCATTCCCCTTGCTCGCCAGACTGCAAGGTTCTACTGAAAGAACGAAGGATCATGGAATATAAGGCCCTGGACCGCATGGCCTATACTGAGGCTAAGCGGAAATACGAGAGGCTACATCCTGTGGCTCTGACCAGCTCCTATGCCACCGCTGCCAAAACAGTAGTTTTGTCATCTGCTGCACCGATTCCACTGAACACTCTGAGCCGGAATACTACACCTGCCCCCTTGATGGTGGGGGGCACTTCCCCATCTGTTGCTCCTGCACCACCTACCTCAGGAGCAACGACCCCCCAACCATCGGGGACACAAGTCCCCAACTCTAAGCCGGAGAAGCGTCCGACTTCTTCGGCGACTCTCTCTCGCAAGGGATCCCTCGGGTCCCTCCCTTCCCAGGTTTCCACCTCTGGGAAGGGTGACGTCAGCCAATGGCTGAAAAGCAGGCCAGCGGCTGGTCGCAGGGCTTCCCGCTCCTCCTCCGTCCCGGAGACTGACTCGGTGGAGCCCTCCCAGCCAGTAAAGCCCAAGGAGCAGAGAGAGAAGACGAAGAAGAAGAAGGCCTCTAAGGCCAAGGAACGCGCGGTGGCATCCACCCCACCGCTCCATACAGGCTCTGCGTCTGAGGATGAGGTGGAGATCCTGGCGTCCGCTGAGGACCTGGATCTCGCCATACCCTCAGACGCCAAGGACGCCGATTGTACTGGTCCTCGATCGGTGACAGCAGGTGACCCAGTGACGTGATCTGCCTCCTCGGTCCCTTCACGCCTATTTCGCCCATGGACAAAGTGATTCTCCAGTGGAACTGCAGCGGTTTTTTCCACCACCTTGCTGAGCTCCGCCAACTCGTCAGCAGTCACCCTTTCTTCTGCATTGCCCTCCAGGAAACGTGGTTTCCGGCAATGCGGACCCCTGCCCTACGAGGGTATCGGGGTTATTATAAGAACCGGGCAGCTTATGAGAGGGTGTCTGGTGGAGTCTGCGTCTACGTCCTTAACTCTATCTACAGCGAGTGTGTGCCTCTTCATACACCCTTAGAGGCTGTCGCTGTAAGGATGTGGACGCCTCAGCCTATTACTGTCTGCAGTTTGTACCTTCCGCCGGATGGTGATGTCTCTCGTCATGTGTTGGCTGCATTGATAGGACAACTGCCGCCTCCCTTTGTGTTGCTGGGCGACTTTAACGCCCATAACCCCTTGTGGGGTAGCGCCGCGATTACTGGCCGGGGCAGAGATGTCGAGACTCTTCTGTCACAGCTTGACCTCTGCCTTTTAAACACGGGAGAGGCGACCCACTTTAGTGCGGTCCATGGCTCGTTTTCGGCCATTGACCTTTCTATTTGCAGCCCCGGACTTTCACCATCCATCCACTGGAGGGTCCATGACGACTTATGTGGTAGTGACCATTTCCCCATCTTTCTGTCACTGCCACAGCGTCACTCTTCTGAACGCCCCTCCAGATGGGCTCTGAATAAGGCTGATTGGGACTTATTTACATCTGTCGCAGTGATCGCACCTCCTTCCACTGATCCGATTGATGCGGTGGTTCAGTCGGTCACCACCAGCATCGTTTCTGCGGCGGCATCTGCGATTCCCTGTACATCCGGGTCACCTCGGCGGAGGACTGTGCCGTGGTGGTCGCCCGAGATCGCAGAGGCGATTCGAGATCGCCGGCGGGCTCTTCAGCGCCATAAGCGGCACCCGTCGTTGGAGACCCTCATTGCTTTTAAACA
The DNA here is from genome assembly GCF_023897955.1 of Schistocerca gregaria. NCBI lineage: Eukaryota > Metazoa > Arthropoda > Insecta > Orthoptera > Acrididae > Schistocerca > Schistocerca gregaria. The sequence continues at coordinate 302,710,776 of NC_064921.1, forward strand.
GTTCCGCGCCCGAGCCCGACGCCTTATTCGCCAACGGAAGCAGGGGTGCTGGGAACGTTATGTTTCCACCATTGGCGTCCGTACCTCTGCATCGCAGGTTTGGGCCAAGATTCGGCGACTCCAAGGCTATCGGCCACCTGTCTCTGTCCCTGGGCTTTCGCTGAATGGAGCAGTGTGCACCGACTCCGACACGATTGCGGACCGGTTAGCAGAGCATTTTGCTCAGTGTTCCGCGTCAACGAACTACCCGTTGGCCTTCCGCTCCCGGAAAGAGCGGTTGGAAAGTCGGAGGCTTTCCTTTCACACGCGCCACGCGGAGTCGTACAATGCTCCTTTCAGCGAATGGGAATTCCAGAGCGCACTTTCTGCTTGCCCTGATACGGCTCCTGGACCAGACCGCATTCACAGCCAGATGCTGAAACACCTCTCAGTGCCTTGCCAGCGACGCCTCCTAGATCTTTTCAATCGCGTCTGGGTCGAGGGTGTTTTCCCGTCTCAATGGCGGGAAAGCATAGTCCTCCCCGTATTGAAACCTGGAAAGAACCCGCTGGAGGTGGACAGCTATCGCCCCATAAGCCTCACCAACGTTCCTTGCAAGTTGCTGGAGCGTATGGTGAGCCGGAGGTTGAGTTGGCTCCTCGAGTCTCGGGGCCTTCTGGCTCCGTCTCAGGGTGGGTTCCGTAAAGGCCGCTCTGCCGTCGATAATCTGGTCTCCCTGGAGTCTGCCATCCATACAGCCTTTGCGCGCCGCCAACATCTGGTTGCCGTCTTCTTCGACATGCGGAAGGCATACGATACGACTTGGCGCCATCACATCCTGGCCACACTTCATGGGTGGGGCCTTAGGGGCCCGCTCCCGATTTTTATTCGGAATTTTCTTTTGTCTCGTTCCTTCCGCGTGCAAGTAGCTGCGTCGCATAGTTCCTCCCGGGTCCAGGAGAACGGGGTCCCACAGGGGTCTGTCCTCAGTGTGTCCCTGTTTTTAATTGCCATCAATGGGCTCGTTGAGGCGGTGGGGTCGTCCGTCGCGGCTTCTTTATATGCGGACGACTTCTGCCTATATTGCAGCTCCAGTGGCATCGCCGCTGCTGAACGGCAGCTGCAAGGTGCCATCCGCAAGGCGCAGTCATGGGCTGTAGCGCACGGCTTCCAGTTTTCGGCCGCGAAGACCTGCGTTATGCATTTCTGCCGGCGTCGCACGGTTCACCCTGAGCCGCGCCTTTACCTTGACGGTGAACCTCTTGCTGTGGTCGCGACGCATCGGTTCTTGGGACTGATGTTCGATACCCGGTTGACTTGGCTGCCCCATATTAGGCAGCTGAAGCAAACATGCTGGCGGCACTTAAACGCTCTCCGTTGCTTAAGCCACACCAGGTGGGGTGCCGACCGGTCCACCCTCCTCCACCTATATCAAGCGCTGATCCAGTCCCGCCTTGATTATGGGTGTGTGGCGTACGGTTCTGCCTCGCCTTCAGCATTGCGATTGCTGGATCCCATACACCACTGCGGGATCTGCCTCGCCACGGGAGCGTTCCGGACAAGCCCCGTCGACAGCTTACTTGTGGAGGCTGGTGTCCCTCCATTGCGGTTCCGGCGTGACCGCCTTCTGGCCGCCTATGCCGCGCACGTTTATAGCATGCCAGGGCATCCAAACTACCATCTCCTGTTCCCGCGCTCGATTGTCCATGTTCCAGACAGGCGGCCCCGGTCAGGGTGTCCCATTGCGGTTCGCCTCCGGGACCTTCTCCGTGGCCTTGACTTTTTTCCTCTGCCGCCTGTTTTCCGGGCCAATCTCCGTCTGCCCCCGTGGAGTGTGCCCCGACCGTGCCTTCGGTTCGACTTGGCACAGGGTCCGAAGGTCTCAGTGCCTCCGGAGGCCCTACGCCGCCGCTTTCTTTCCATCCTGGCCGAGTTTCCGAACGCGGCGGTGGCCTACACCGACGGTTCGGTGGTCTCTGGTCACACTGGTTACGCTCTCACTCTACGGGATTATTGTGAGCAACGGTCATTGGCAGCTGGCTCCAGTGTATACACTGCCGAGTTGGTTGCCATCTATCGTGCCCTAGAGTTTCTCCGCTCCCGCTCAGGTGAGTCCTTTGTCATCTGTAGTGACTCCCTGAGCGGTTTACGAGCTTTTGACCAGTGTTTCCCTCGTTCCCGTCTGGTGATGGCCATCCAGGAGTCCCTCCATACTCTCGTCCGTTGCTGCCACTCTGTCACCTTTGTTTGGTCCCCGGGTCACGTCGGCATCCCGGGTAACGAGCGGGTTGACGAACTGGCGAAACAGGCGGTCAGTTCCCCGGCCATGGAGATCGGTCTTTTAGAGAGTGACGTCTGATCCGTATTGCGGCAAAAGGTCCTTGCTGCTTGGCGTGATGAGTGGCGCACCCTGCCCTCTCCCAACAAACTTCGGGCAGTCAAGGAGACAACCAGTGTGTGGCGCTCCTCCATGCGGGGGTCTCGCAAGGACGCTGTCGTCCTCTGCCGGCTCCGCATAGGACATACCCGGCTCACGCACGCGTATCTCTTGTGCCGTGACGACCCGCCTCTCTGTCGCTGCGGATTGGCCCTGACCGTGGTACACGTCTTACTATACTGCCCACTTTTAACTGCCCTCAGGCAGACGTTCGCGCTGCCTGATACACTCCCTGCTCTTTTAACCGATGACTCTACTATGGCTGACTTAGTTCTCCGTTTTATTCGAGCAGGGGGTTTTTATCATTCAATATGAGAGTCCCTTTTTATTTTTTTTAGTGTCGACTGTGGCTTTTGACCTGGGGTTTTAGTTTGTGGTGTTTTAATGTGTCCCTTGGTTGTTGGCCTTTCCAGTTTTATTTTCATGGTCGGCCAATGACCGTCGCACTCTGTGTGTCTTTTAATCTCTTTTCTCTGGTCTTCGTCTATGTCTTTCTTGTACTGTGTCGTCCCTTGTCGTCTCCGTTATGTGTTTATTGCTTGTTGGACTTTTCTTCGTGTATTATTATGGTCGTGGAACAAGGGACCGATGACCTAAGTAGTCTGGTCCCTTTAACCCCCACAAACCAACCAACCAACCATCTGCTGCCCTGGTTACTGGAGAGGCCCCAGAGTGATTTTAGATTTGGTACAGTGTAGGAGAGATAGCACTACTGTTTCTGTTTTTAATGCAATATTCCCTGGTGTTTTATCGGAGTACCACAACCAAGTAGCTGTTTTTACAGATGGGTCTAAGCAGGGGGACTCTGTTGGTTGCTCTGTCGTTTTCCCGAATCCTGTCATCGAAGTCAGACTGTCTCCATAATTTACCATTTTCGACGCAGAATTATATGCGATCTTGCAAGCACTGGAGCAGATGAGATGTTTTCCCAGCTTTGCATTACTCTCTCCAACGTTTGTACCCAGCAGATACAGTAACCCAGAATGTCCTTGTACAACTACAATGACTGGGGCAGGAGATGTCTTTCTGCTGGGTACCTGGGCACATTGGAATTGGGCGGATTGAGCAGCCAAGGAGGTGTGTTTTGATCCTCTGGTATTTCAACGTGCTATCCCTCTACAAGCTAGTACGTGTCGTGTGTCAATGGGAAGATGAGTGACGGGCAGTGACCGATAACAAGCTCCGTTTCATCAAGCCCACAACTCGGCCGTGGAGTACTTCCAGCCAAGTCGCCAAGACGAGTCCTTCTTACTCATCTTCACATAGGCAGCAGCTCTATGACATGGATTTTCCAATGCATGGTGCTTGTGGCGTGCAGATCAGAGTGCACCACATTTTATTGGACTGCAATTTATTTGCCGACCAGTGGACTGCGGTGGATTTACCAGTGGATCTGCCATCTATTTTATGTAATGATCAAATGAATGTGGTTAGGGTTTTAAAGTTTTGTGAATTGTCCAACATTTTTAACAAGATTTTAGGGAGATGTTCTTAATTTCTCAAAGGGTGGCTGGCTCACCCTAGATTTTTGTAAGTGGTCAGCCAGTCACATTTCCCTGTGTTTTTTCTTTTAGGTCTTCTGTGTTTTGTTTTCTCTTTGTTTTAATTTCTTGTTTACCTCTCTTCCCTCCTAATTGGTTTTAGTACATGTGATATAGAGTGACTGTATGGTCATTTTGAGTGCATGCATGTACAACACTTTTAGTTCATCTCCACATTCATTTGTTTTCATAAGTGTAAGGGTGCTGACGACCTCGTTGTTGGGCACTAATCAGATACACACACACATACGAAATTCCATCAGTTCAGTCCATTTCATCAACATCGTCATCCATGTCAGTTCAAGATCTTCTCTTAATAATTGAAGAATTGGAAAATGAGATTAAAATGCTTTGAAAACCAAGTAGGGAAAGATCATAAAATAGAAGTAGAAGCAGAGCAAAATAAAATAAAATAGGAAAATACTGCTGTAATCATTTTAAATTTGGCACATGCTGTAAGCCTGAAAAATGTGTTCAACCTTGTCAGGAAAACTAGAGACAGTAGACACAACAGCGGCTGAATGTTTAGAGACAAAAACTCATGGTTCCAAGCTATTAACCATTGATTTTGGCACTTAAATGCAGTTTTGAATTGCCATTCATCGTAGTTGATGTATCAAAAGGTATGTTGGGGGCTGATTTCCTTCATCATTATGGTTTACACATTAACTTAAAAAATAAAATGTTTGTTGACATCACCAAATTAAACATTTCAGCAGTAGTAACCGCTGTATTACACATTTCTTCTACAAAATGTTTCTTTTAATTTTTGTTGGATCAGTTACTTGTAGCATAAAATTTATCAGCAATATGTTTAATTTTATTTAACTTAAGAGTTTGAGATTTTTATCTAACTTTTTCTTGAAGCCATGTGATTCCAAAAATGATACACTTGTTAGTAAAAAAGAAATTAACTTGAAATTGTACAATAAATGCAAAAATACGCATTGATGTGTAAGATTTATTTATGACATTTTGTTTTTATCTTTATAGGATATACAGATTCTTCCTCCTCTTGTGCCACAAGGTGTTGTTGGTGCAAAAAACTTGGAAGTATTTCCAACTGAATGTAGACAGAGAGGGGATACCTACAGAGGGAGAATGATAGGCAGAGTAATATGTTCAGTTGCTGGCAAACCAAGTATAGAGTCAGACGTTTATTTTGGTGATATTCCAATTATGATTAAGGTAATTTGTCTTTCTTCTTCTTCTTCTTCTTCTTTTTTAGAAAATAAGTAGATGAATGCTTTCAGATTCCTCTTCCAGAATTTTCTGTGGGCTAAAAATGCAATTTAAAAAAAGTTATAGTTTCACTAACATGAAGATGTTGCCAGTTGTCAGATTGTGAAAACCAAGGTTTTAATCTTTGATTGCATCTTTTGTAGGCGCAGAAAGACAAAAACACATACATGGATGTGTTACTTCATATCCTTCGCTTACCTCGCGTGACCGCGTGCGCACACACACACACACACACACACACACACACACACACACACACGTTCCCTATAGTCCCAGTTCACTCTAATATAACTTGTGATACAGGGTGTCCCACTCCCGGATTCCACATTGTAGAGCATTTCAAAGAATTTATATTCTTGTGTCAGATGTTCCAAGTATCGTTGCGAGAGTGCATCATGGTCACATGAAGTGAAAATGGCGACTCCACATCAGCGCGTGCAAGCAGTAGTGTGGTTTGCAGAAAAAAAACTTGTTGATTACTCTGCAAAGAAATTATCGTCGTGTGTATGAATGTGATCCACCTTATGTGAAAACAATTAGGAATGGTATAGGAAGTTTCTGGCGACGGGAAATGTTCTGAAACATTCTGGCGGTGTATGTTACGGAGTTTCAGAATGGACAGTGGAGGACATCAGACAGACGTTTCTCAGAAGCACACGTAAGTCAATTTGTCAATCATCTAGGCAATTTGATGTACCTTGATCAACATTACATCGTGTAGCTAATCAGCATCTTTGCATGCGTGCTTACAAAGTTCAAATTCAGCAACATCTGAAACCGAACAACAAAACAATGCTGACAACAATTTGCTGCAGTTATGCTGCAGCTAATTGATATGAATTTCCAGGAAAGATGTTTATTTTCAGATGAGGCTACCTTTCATCTATCAGGAAGGGTTAATAGGCATAAAGTTCGGATTTAGGGTTTAGAAAATCCGCACGTTGTCATTGAAGATATTCATGATAGTCCTAAACTAAATGTCTGGTGTGGGCTAATGCATGACAGGATTGTTGGACCTTTGTTCTTTGCGGAGCAAACAGTGAATGGGTCAGTGTATCTGGACATGTTGGAGCAGTTTGTGTAGCCTCAGATTCAAGACTTGCAACCCAACATCATTTTTCAACAAGATGGAGCTGTGCCGCATTGGTCAACGGCTGTTCGCAAGGTCCTGGGTAGGAAATTTCCAAATTGTTGGATCGGACGTGTAGGACCCATTGGGTGGCCATCACATTCACCCTACATTATGCTGCTCAATTTCTTCATGTTAGGATTTGTGAAGGACCATGTGTATGCGACCAAAGTGGACGATATTCCTATGTTGCGACATTGTATCACTAATTCGATTGCAAGAATAACAGAGGAAATGTTACAAAGAACTTGGCAAGAAGTTGAATATAGACTCGATATTCTTCGTGCTACAAATGGTTCACATGTAGAGGTGTATTGATGAGAAATTAATTCTTTGAGGTGCTGTACAATGTTGTGCATGTTTCATTGTTATATCTGCTGTGGTTTTTTCCCCCTGTGTCTTTGAAATCAGGGAGCTTTGAGTGGGACGTCCTATAAATGTTGTACCTCACACAAAAGCCTTGCACGAATGCCATTGTAAGTTTTCCCCTGAACTTGTTGTAAGGATAATTAGCTGATTACTCAGCATTACCTATTCATTTATTTATTGTCTTACGAAAAGAAATGAAACCTGCCATAGTGTAAAAGCAAAATTAGTTTATACTTTTAAAAACATGTAAGTACAGTGTACAAATTGTGAAGCAAAATCTTGTAAAACTTAATGTAATAAGATTTGATCACAATACTTTATTGTGTATGTCATTATTTTCCCTTCCAAGTGCAAGAATAAATAAAATCTTTAGTGAACATATGCTTATGCAGTGGGAGAAGCATGACAATCGCAAATCCACTTCACAGTAATTAATTTGTCACTATCATTGTTTGTTTTTGATTATTTTTCCATAACACTCTTTTCACATTTGCATCCTCACCCCACTCCAAAGGGTTCTAGAGTTTTACACCCCCACAGTAATTTTTCCCAGATTGTAAATTTTGTTGGACTTTCTCCTGCCATTCCAGAGCTTTGTTTACATTTCAGCCATTTCTCTCCCTTACCCTCACCCCACCCCTGGGAGTGCTGTGGGTGACCTAGCCCATCGTATTTTCACCACATAATAAATCACATATAGAAAGTTTGTTTCAAATTGCTCCAAACTTTCATGTTTTCATTTCCAACCAGTCTGTAGCCTAGAAGTTAAATGTCCTTTGAACCATCACCAATCAGTCCAGCAACCCAGAGAATTGTATGTTTTACATTGATATAGATCATTTTTGTCGGCTTTTACGTGTCCCCTCCCTCACATCTGGAGCTATGCTTGATTGATGTTGGCATGGTGAAGTGTAAGTGGAGAAGGAAATCATGGGTTACTGATGACATGACCTTGAAGATGGCAGAAAGGAGAGAATGGAAAAATGCACACTGATGAAGGGAAGAGGCAATACAGAAGACTGAACAATGAGCTGAGAAGAGTAACTGATCGGGCCAGGGAAAAATGGACAAGAGAAATCTGCTCAGAAATAGAGACACTGGAGGAAGAGGGCAATTATGAAAAGATGGACTGGGTAGCCAAGGAAATAGTATTTTAGGGAAGGAAGAATAAAACAAATATGGAGATATAAGGGAAAGATGGAACTCTTTTTAAGTGACCCACATGCTGTTCAGAATGGATGGAAAGAATATATTGAAACACTCTATGAAGCAGATTGAGAAGGAAGAATCAGTAAATGAAGATGAAAAAGCAGATTTTATCCGAGGTTCAGAGGTAAATACGGCATTGGGAGAACTTAAAAACAACAAAGCATGTGGTGTAGATGGCATTCTGGCAGAAATCTTAAAGAATTATTTAAAAGAAACAGGTGAAAATAAGTTGACCTCTTTTTGCAACTACATCTATGACAAAGGGAATGGCCAGAAAACTTTCTGGTAGGTATAATAGTCACAGTCCCAAAGACTAAAAATCCCAAAAAGAATGAAGACCACAAGACAATCAGCTTAATATCACAGGCAGCAAAAGTAGTTCTTCGAATTCTGAATAGGAGGCTATATGGAATGCTGGAAAAAACACTTGGTGAAGAACAATATGGTTTCATAAGGGGAAAGGGAACATGAGATGCCACTGGACTTCTAAGAACCATCAATGAAAGATACATAGAAAAGGGCAAAGAAGTTTGTGCTGTCTTCATAGACCTCGAAAAGGCCTTTGATAGAGTGCAGTGGGATAAGCTGTTTATCTTGAAAAAGAAGGGAGTAAAGTGGAAGGAGAGAAGATTGTTTGCAAATCTGTACCTTAATCGGAAATCTCGGGTACGAATAGGTTATGGGATTTCTGAAGACAGCAAGATTGGGAGAGGTGTTAGACAGGGCTGCTGTCTCTGTGAGGATAGGTGAGCGGAAAATTAAATGTATAAGATATGCAGATGACATGCAGAAAATTGAGAAATGCTAAATGACCTGAATGAAGTCTGTGCAGCATATGGCATGAAAAATAATAAAAAGAAAATTAAAAGCATGGTCATAGGCCTAAAGAAAAGAAAAATGAAAATTAAGTTGGGGTCAGAAATCATAGAGCAGGTAAGAGCATTCAAGTATTTTGGAAGTTGGATTAAAGAAGACAACAAGATATCAAAGAGAGAATGGCCCTGGCAAAAGAGGCATTTCAAAAGCAGAGATTACTCACAACTAGTTGTGTAAACTGGTTAAGTGCTTAAAATAGAGTGTGGCTTTGTATGGAGCAGAAACGTGGACTTTGAGAAAGCAGGATGAGAAGAGAATTGAAGCTTGTGAAATGTGGATATTGCGTAAAATGGAGAAAATGAGCTGGACTGATAGGAATGAAGAAGTACTGAGGAGAGTTGGAGAAGAACAGAAGATGCTGCTGACGATGAAAAACAGGAAACTACACTGGATAGGCCACAATCTAAAAAGAGATTGCTTTCTAGTAGAGGCAATTGAACATTTCGTTCCACGAAAGAGAGTGAAATGTTGAGATATATGAAGGTCTCTGTATCTCACTAAGCGTTCCTGTTGCCTGTACCTCTAGTTAAATGCCAATAATTTGGTATTATAAAGTATTTCAGTAATACATCTGAAAGAGTTGACTTGAAATATCTAGGAGCATATTGCTTATTTAAGAACAGTTGTAGAAACAGTGTGTTGTGAATTATATTTCAACAAATATTTTAGCGCGCAGTTCCGTACAATATTAATTGTAAATTTTATGGAAATTTCGTAACATCTACTTAGTAAGATATTAAAGCAATTGGATCTCATTTGCACTGTCATGAAGGTTAGCAAATAACTCTTAAAATTCTCTTTAGTGATCTCCTACTTGTCTACTGCAAAGCCATTTGCAAGATGAAGAACAGAAATACTTTTCAATTTGGGCATGATTGTTACTAATTTCTAGTTTTTCCATATATCAGTTACAAATGTGATGTGTATCTGTAGTTTTAAATGCGAGTTTTTCAGATGATGACTTATGCAGTACCCACAAAAATGAACTAAATGTTCTATTTACTAATCTAAGTTTTTTGAAAAGTGTATGCAAGATGTGTGTAGGATTTTTTTTTAATTTCTATAAATTAAGACTTTAAAAAATAATTTTTTGTTTTCCAGTCAGACAGATGCCATTTAGCTCGCCTTTCACCAAAAGAGCTGATAAGTAGAGGCGAACATGCAGAAGAATGGGGAGGTTATTTTGTGGTGAAGGGTCATGAGCGATTAATAAGAATGCTCTTGATGACTCGTAGAAATTACCCCTTGACTGTAGCAAGGACAGGCTGGAAGCAGAGGGGTGTACAGTTTTCAGATCTTGGTGTTATGATTCGGTGTGTAGCAGATGATGAAACAGCCACAGTAAGTACTTTATGATATGGGTATGTTTAGAGTGATTTTTTTGTAGCTCCAATCTTTTGTTGTGCACTGCCTTTGCAATAGAATTACAATTTGGCATTTCTGTTTTAGTTATTTTTTGTGAAGATGAAATGCTTTAACTCTCTTTATTGTGGGAATTGGTTTTAGGTGTAGAAAAAGAACCAAGCTGATAAGTAGGTATCATGCTGTGAGAAATAGTAGGTGCTTTGCTCCTGTGAGTATAGACTTTAATTCTGATACTTGAGGCTGATTTTTTTGGAGCCTCTGTGCCTGAGATTTGGGAAATCAATTTTCTCTTCTTAAAAACAAAGATTCCAGGACTTACCAAGCGGGAAAGCGCCGGTAGACAGGCACAATAAAATAACACACACACACACACACACAAAATTTCTAGCTTTCGCAACCAACGGTTGCTTCTTCAGGAAAGAGGGAAGGAGAGGGAAAGACGAAAGGATGTGGGTTTTAAGGGAGAGGGTAAGGAGTCATTCCAATCCCGGGAGCGGAAAGGACTTACCTTAGGGGGAAAAACGGATAGGTATATACTTGCGCGCGCACACACACACACACACACACACACACACATCCATATCCATCCATACATATACAGACACAAGCAGACATGTCTGTGTGTGTGTGTGTGTGTGTGTGTGTGTGTGTGTGTGTGTGTGTGTGCGCGCGCGCTGCGCGCGCGCGCGAGTGTACACCTGTCCTTTTTTCCCCCTAAGGGAAGTCTTTCTGCTCCCGGGATTGGAATGACTCCTTACCCTCTCCCTCAAAACCCACATCCTTTCGTCTTTACCTCTCCTTCCCTCTTTCCTGAAGAAGCAACCGTCGGTTGCGAAAGCTAGAAATTCTGTGTGTGTGTGTTTGTGTGTTTTATTTATTGTGCCTATCTACCGGCACTTTCCCGCTTGGTAAGTCTTGGAATCTTTGTTTTTAATATATTTTTCCCATGTGGAAGTTTCTTTCTATTTTCCACATGGGAAAAATATATTAAAAACAAAGATTACAAGACTTACGAAGCGGGAAAGCGCCGGTAGATAGGCACAATAAAAAAACACACACAAACACACACACAAAATTTCGAGCTTTCGCAACCGGCCGTTGCTTCGTCAGGAAAAAGGGAAGGAGAAGGAAAGATGAAAGGATGTGGGTTTTAAGGGAGAGGGTAAGGAGTCATTCCAATCCCGGGAGCGGAAACGACTTACCTTAGGGGGAAAAAATAATAGGTATATACTTGCGCGCGCGCGCCCACACACACACACACACACACACACACACACACACACACACACACACACACACACACACACACATCCATACATACATATACAGACACAAGCAGACATATTTAAAGGCAAAGAGTTTGGGCAGAGATGCAGTCGAGGCGGAAGCGCAGAGGTAAAGATGATGATGAATGACTTGTGAGGTATGAGTGGCCGCCACTCGTACCTCACCTGTCATTCAACATCATTACAGACTGGAGCAGAGCTTGAAACAAGATAATTCATCCCAAATGTCTCACTGTTTGAGAAGACTTGGAGAATTGTACTGAGACACTGATAGGGAACAAGAGGAGAAATGGAGAGAGTGAGTGGACATGGTCATATTGGGTTTGATTTGGAAACAGGGATTTGGAGTGCAGAAAACGCAGATAAAGAAGTTATTGTTGTTGTGATCTTCTGGCTGGAGACTGGTTTGATGCAGTTCTCCATGCTACTCTACCTTGTGCAAGCCTCTCCATCTCCAAGTGGCTACTACAACTTACATTCCTCTTAATCTGCTTACTGTATTCATCTCTTGGTCTTCCTCTATGATTTTTACCCACACGCTTCCCTCCACTACTGAATAGGTGATCCCTTGATGTCTCAGAATGTGTCCTACCAACTGATCCCTTCTTTCAGTCAGTTTATGCCACAAATTTCTCTTCTCCCAATTCTATTCAGTACCTCCCATTTAATCTTCATCATTCTTCTGTAGCACGACATTTCAAATGCTTTTCTCATCTTGTCTAAACTATTTATCGCCCATTATACAAATACTTTCAGAAAAGATTTCCTGGCACAAATCTATACTTGATGTGCACAAATTTCTCTTCTTCAGAAATGCTTTTTTTGCCATTTCCAGTCTTCATTTTATAACCTCTCTACTTCAATCATTGTCAGTTATTTTGTTGCCCAAATTGCAGATGTCATCTTCTATTTTAAGTGTCTCATTTCCTAATCCTATTCCCTCAGCATAATTTGTCTACATACCATTATCCTCATTTGCTTTTGTTGATGTTCATCTTATATCCTCCTTTCAAGACACTGTCCATGCCGTTCAGCTACTCTTACAAGTCCTTTGCTGTCTCTGAGAGAATGACAGTGTCATTGGCAAATCTCAAAGATTTTATTTCTTCTCCCTGAACTTCAATTCCTACTCCAAATTTTTCTTTTGTTTCCTTTACTGCTTGCTCAGTATACAGGTTAAATAACATCAGGCATAGGCTACAATCCTGTCTCACTCCCTTCTCAACTACTGCTTCTCTTGTGTGCCCCTCGACTCATAACTGCCATCTGGTTTCTACATCTACATCCATACTCCACAAGCCACCTGACGGTGTGTGGCAGAGGGTACCCTGAGTACCTCTATCGGTTCTCCCTTCTATTCCAGTCTCGTATTGTACGTGGAAAGAAGGATTGTCGGTATGCTTCTGTGTGGGCTCTAATCTCTCTGATTTTATCCTCATGGTCTCTTCGTGAGATATACGTAGGAGGGAGCAATAAACTGCTTGACTCATCGGTGAAGGTATGTTCTCGAAACTTTAACAAAAGCCCGTACCGAGCTACTGAGCGTCTCTCCTGCAGAGTCTTCCACTGGAGTTTATCTATCATCTCCGTAATGCTTTCACGATTACTAAATGATCCTGTAACGAAGCGCGCTGCTCTCCGTTGGATCTTCTCTATCTCTTCTATCAACCCTATCTGGTGCGGATCCCACACTGCTGAGCAGTATTCAAGCAGTGGGCGAACAAGCGTACTGTAACCTACTTCCTTTGTTGTCGGATTGCATTTCCTTAGGATTCTTCCAATGAATCTCAGTCTGGCATCTGCTTTACCGACGATCAACTTTATATGATCATTCCATTTTAAATCACTCCTAATGCGTACTCCCAGATAATTTATGGAATTAACTGTTTCCAGTTGCTGGCCTGCTATTTTGTAGCTAAATGATAAGGGACCTATCTTCCTATGTATTCACAGCACATTACACTTGTCTACATTGAGATTCAATTGCCATTCTGTGCAAATCGTAAATAACCTTTCACTCCTTGTATTTTACCCCTACCACCTTTGAAATTTGATGAGAATATTCCATTCAACATTGTCAAAAGCTTTCTCTAAGTATAAAAATGTTATAAATGTTGGTTTGTCTTCCCTTAATCTATCTTCTGTGAGAAGTCATAGAATCAGTATTGCCACGCTTGTTCCTAAATTTCTCCAGAATCCAATCTGATATTCTCCGAAGTTGGCTTTTACTAGTTTTTCCATTCTTCTGTAAAGAATTCATGTTAGTATTTTGCAGCTGTGACTTATTAAACTGATAGTTCAGCAATTTTCACACCTGCCAGTAACTATTTTCTTTGGAATTATAATTATTATACTCTTCTTGAAGTCTGAGAGTATTTTGTCTGCCTCATATATCTCACTCACCAGATGGAGGAGTTTACTCATGGTCAGCTCTCCTGAGGCTATCAGTAGCTCTAATGGAACATGTTCTATTCCTGGGGCCTTGTTTCGACAGGTTTTTAAATGCTCTGTCAAATTCTTCACACAGTATCATATCTCCCATCTCATCTTCAGCTGCATCCTCTTCCATTTCCACAATATTGCCCTCAAGTGCATCTCCTTTGTTTAGATCCTCTGTATACTCCTTCCACATTTCTGTTTTCCCTTCTGTACTTAGGATTAATTTTTCATATGAGCTCTTGATATTCAGACAGGTGATTCTCTTTTCTCCAAAAGTATCTTTAATTTTACTGTAGGCTACATCTACCTTCCCTCTAGTGATATATGCTTCAACATCTTTATATTTCTCCTCTAGCCACTCCTGCTTAGCCATTTTGCACTTCATATCCATCTCATGTTTTAGACATTTGTATTCCCTTTTGCCTGATCCATTTACTGCACTTTCATATTTTTTTGCCTTTCATCAATTAAATTCAATATCTCTTGTGTTACCCAAGGATTTCTACGAGCCACTGTCTTTTCGCCTACTTATTCCTCTGCTGCCTTCACTCTTTCATCCCTTAAAGGTAACAATTCTCCTTCTAGTGTATTCCTTTCGCCTCTTCTTGTCAGTCATTCCATACTGCTCCCCCTGAAACAATCTACAACCTCTGGTTTGTTCAGTTTATCCAGGTCCCATCTCCTTAAATTCCACCTTTTTGCAGTTTCTTCAGTTTTAATCTACAGTTCATAACCATATATCCTTAATGGAATTCTTGTTATTATCAGGATTTTGTACCAAAAGTTTTTCTCATTGACACTTCATGCAAGTGATAAACAGATTCCAGTTATGACAATATTATAAGATAAATCAAAAACAAAAAGTAACAAAAAAATATGATTTAAAATTTCCAAATAAGAAAACTGTATGTGTAATTACTGATACAAATGAATACCTATTACTAACTACATACATGTTTGTGGCAAATATTTGTGAGCCAGTTTATCTGTCCAAGAATGTTCATAATCTTATTTTTGATTCATTTAATCAAGTTTTTGTTATTGTACACATTTGTTCCGTATTATTCTGGGTAGATACACATTGATGGTTCTGATAGCATTTTCTACAAGTCATTTTCTTGTCCATGCCCTTTGAATTGATTGGTGAACTGTTATTGACTAGCATGAGGTCCAGTTTTGCAAAAAAATATTTAATTGCTTAAAATTAAACACAGTAATTAAGAGCAGATTAATTAGTGACTCGAGGGGAAAATTGAAATATTTCATGAACAGCTCCTGTTAGCTAAGTACATGGAATGAAATGTCAAGACATTAATCTCTCAAGACCTAGGTTTTTGTGTACAGCAAGTTACATTGGTGTGATATTTGATTTTTAAAATATGTTTTATAGAATCATCTATTAAATTAGGACATTATGAGAACAGCAGACCCTAGGAAGACAAATCAGATGTCAAAGAGTTTCTCTTCAAGGCCTAGCTATTTTGCATTTAAATGCTACATTGGTGCGATAATTATCAAAATGGTTTGCAGACACTAGGTTTCAAAGAGTCGCTTTGCAAGTCGTAGCTATTTTACACATAAAAGTTACATTGGTGTGGTATTGGTCAAAATGGTTTCCTTTGAATCAGGTACTAAATCAAGGACATTTTGAGAGTAGAAGATGCTGGAAAAGTATATGTGGTATCAAAAATATCATATTCTTAGAAAAGTCAAATGATTTTTGAAATGATTTGCCTAAAAGTAAGAAATAAAGTGTGTTTGATAGAAATTGGACTTGCCTTTCAATGATTCTCAAAATTGGGTACTGCAAGTGAGGTGCTTCAGATGTTTCTCTAATCTGTTTTATTTCTTGTGTTTGGACAAATTGCTTCACAAAACATGTGACCAATTCTTTTCCAATGCCTTCTCTTGGGATGTTGTTTTTAATTTTGGTCAACTCACATTTTTCCTTCTTCCTACTCATTTCCCCTACAAGCCAAACCCAAATTATTGCTCCAGTGTTTCTCTTGGAAACTTCCTCAAACTGCTTCTTTCTTTAACTCTGAAACAAATGAGTGGCGCAGCGGTTAGCACACTGGACTCACATTCTGGGGGACAACGGTCCAAATCTACACTTGACAATCTTAATTTACGTTTTCTGTGGTTACCCTAAATCGCTCCAGGCAGATGCTTGGATAGTCACTTTGAGGAGTGCACTGCTGATTTTAATCCCTGTTCTTGCAACAATTGGAGCTTGTGCTCTGCCTCTAATGATATCATTGTTGATGCAATGTTAAATCCTAATTTTCCTTCCTTCCTTTCTACATCTACATCTACATCTAAAATTACATCTACTCTGTGCAAACTACTGTGAGGTGTATGGCAGAGGGTATGTCCCATTGTACCAGTTACTAGGGTTTCTTCCTGTTCCATTCATGTATGGAGCATAGGAAGAATGATTGTTTCAAAGTTTCTGCACGTGCAGTAATTGTTCTTATCTTATCCACACGATTCCTATGTGAGTGACACGTAGAAGGTTGTGTATATTTCTAGAGTCATCACTTAATGCCGATTCTTGATATTTTGTTAATAGACTTTCTTGGGATAGTTTGTCTATCTTGAGGAGACTTCCAGTTCACTTCCTTCAATATCTCTGTGACACTCTCCCACTGATTAAATGAACCTGTCACCATTTGTGCTGCTCTTCTCTGTATACATTCAATATCCCCTGTTAATCTTATCTAGTATGGGTCCCACACACTTGAGCAATATTCTAGAAGCTGTCGCATGAGTGATTTGTAAGCAATCTATTTGTTAGACTGATTGCACTTCCTCAGATTTCTACCAGTAAACTGAAGTCTACCACTTGCTTTAGCTGTGACTGAACCTTTGTGATTATTCCATTTCATATCCATACAAAGTGTTATACCAAGGTATTTGTATGAGTTGGCTGATTCCACCTATGACTCATTGATATTATAGTCATAGGACATTGTTTTGTCTTTTGAGTTGCACAGTTTTAAATTTCGGAACATTTAAAGCAAGTTGCAAATCTCTGCATCATGTTGAAATCTTATCAAGATCTACTGAATATTTATGCTGCTTCTCTCAGATACAACCTTCCTGTACCATAGTATATATTTGTTTACAGTATATTTCACATACATTACTCTATCTTCTGATTAAATCTGACTCCATTGCGATTGAAACATCTTTTGGAAGCTTAGAATCATGTGTGCTTGTTCTTTGAATCTTTTGTTTTCTGACTTGCCAGTGAATTGTTATTGTTCGCAATGTCAACACATCTCCGTTTCAATTATTTTTACCAAAAGGAGTTGCTTTCCTGTTGTATTTATCTCAGTGATCAGTTTATGAACATTTTTCAACAAAGACAGACATCAAAATATTTTGCTAGTTCTTTCATTTGCTATTATCTGTTTTATTTGGTGTGCTGACTAATTTTTAATCCTGTTTTCTTCACAGAACAATGTGTTACATTATGTAACAGATGGAACAGCAAAGCTGATGTTCAGTGCAAGAAAAAATCTTTACTATGCACCAGTTGTCCTAATTCTTAAAAGTTTGCTAGATGTGACAGATGAATATATTTACCAACAACTTATAAAAGGCTATGAAGATGACCTGTATTACAAAGGGTATGCAAGTTTTTATTGTTTTTTGCCGTATCATTTGTATTAGAAAGAATAATTTTGGAAACTCAAGAGTATTAAAAATAACTCTATTGGTCATAACATTGCATGGAATATGAAATACATTCTAAGTATGACTCCAGTGGTGCACTCTACCTCTGTTTGTAAGTACCTTAACACCAAAAAGTTCAGCCACATTGGGTTTAAGGAGAAGGGAGCTGTAATGCTGAAGTTGATGTCAGGGAGGGGGTCAATAATGAAGATTCTTATGAAAGAATTGAAAAAGCAAGTACTAAACTGAAATTAATTTTTTACTATCATTTTCATCTTCGCAAGTTTTCACTCTAAGGAGGAACACCTGCTGGATGTAAGAGATTTGCAATGAGATGGCAGTAAACTTAAAACATGTTAAAAGACAAGCTGTTATTGGTTAACAGCAAAGTAGACACTGAGCATAGAACAAAAATGCATTCTGTGCAGGATAATTGGATAACATTTGATGAAAAATAGAAATCTTACAAGTAATGGACAAATGGCTCTTTCTATTCCTGTGTGTATACCCTTCTCTCTCTCTCATCTTATTCTAATGATCCCTATCTAACGTATATGATGGTGACAGGAGAAGTGTTAAAGAGTCTTTCTTGAGTAAAAGTTCATTTAAATTTACCCATCTGGGTTCTGTGAGAACATTACCACCTTTCTTCCTATTACCCTTTAATATGCACTGTACTGATTTGTTGAGATTCTAGTAGTACCTTTCACATTTCGTTTTATGTATATTGTAAAAAGCTTCAATTAGTGGTCACATTTCATGTGGATATACATTCCATTTTCCATCCCAAAATCAAGAGGGTACAGTATCTTATTTTTCAGCTGCTTTTTCTCCCCCTAATTAAGAGTTTATTGGCAACTACGGTTGACTATTACACCAGAAATCATTGGTTGCAGCCAGCCGTCATGATTACAGTGCACTTTAGTGTGTGTGTGTGGGGTGGGGGGGGGGGGGGGGGGAGGTCGTTGGTGGGGGTGGAGGTAGCTCGGAAGTTTAGAGATCGACCAGGAATTACAGCTGGATGCATCAATTATTTATCAAGTGAACTAACCACACAGTTATGGGCTACTTTTAAGACTGATCATTGCCAGACTGTAGGTGTCTACAAACTTGGTCACATGTTTGGTGGACATGGTGAAACACAGCAACACCAGCTTACTTCAATAAAGGTATCATTTTGGTTATGTTTTGCAGCAGATCGTTGTAACTGTATTACAAAGTTGACATTAACTTTGCAGAATTTGATAAGACTATTTTGTACATACTTGTCAGTATACTGTAGTAGTCATATGCTTATTGCACAGGTATTCTGTAAAGTAGTGGCCGTGAGTCTGTGGCACAATTTAAAACTGAAATCGGAAAATTATCCCCTGATCTATTTTCATGTTTTGTTTCTTGTAAAGCCTAGTTTACACGACGACACTAGGTTGCAGGCACCTGTGCTACCGGCCACTGCGCGTGCGCTCTGCGCTTTTGCACAACTCGTTGGTGAAACTAAACACTTTCGGCGTGTTCCAATTTTGGCGACACTAGTTACATGAGTTTTGAGGTTGTGTGTGTTCGTAGAGTCTAGGCAAACTGAAATATGAAGTGGGGAGTGGGGAGTTACATGAGTTTTGAGGTTGTGTGTGTTCGTAGAGTGTAGGCAAACTGAAATATGAAGTGGGGACTGGTGAATAATGTTCACTTTTTGGATATCTATGCTTTGCATAGGTGTTTGTGGGATTTCAGTGATGACGATTACAAAAATAAGCAACATATTGCTGCCGCTGAGACCATCATGTGTGATCATAACATAGATGCTTTGACAGTATCTGAGGTGCAGGGTAAAATTTATAGAGTTAGCAGCACATATATAACTGAATTAAGAAAAATACAACCAAGTGTAATTCTAGCTGTGGCAATGTTCTCATCCACAAGATGGCCAATTCTTTGTTAAGGAATATTGTTGACAGGAGGGAAGGCTATACCAATTCACAAAGCTGCATTCTTTATTCAATATCGATCTATTTAAAACGTCACTGCAGCGCTCCCCATTCACATATGTTAGAATTTTGAAATATTGCCACTGTACAGATCTATCTTCAAGAGAGTAGTTTGTAAACCATTCTCTTCTTAATGTGGCCTTCTTTGAATAATTATTGTTGTCAATGTTAATTATTACTGTTAATGTTAATAACAATTGGTGTTAATGCAATAGCGTCATAACCAACTAAAACCGTATCTTACAGCATGCCTAGTGTTCTCGATTGTAATGCGCGTAATATCACATGTAATGTCAGTTCTAGTGATAGTGCTTCATGCATTACCGTACCTTTATTCCTTATCGCATAAATAACTTTATTTATAAGAAACGTGAACAGTTCTGGTGATGTTCTAAGATAATTAAAAGAACTTCTTGGATCTTCTGCTATAAATTATTTCGGCAAGGATGCTGAGCAACTGAGCTTACATCTTTTCTTTATCCAGTCACGAATCGAAACACGTTTCTTTTTTTTTTTCTTATGCAATGATTCCACACAACAAACTTTAACTACATCACAACTCGTGCAACGTGCAGCTGCCAAAATTTTCATTTCAGGCACGACTCGGGGACCCACAAAACGATGAAACTGAAGTGTATACTAGTGTCACTTCATATATGAAACCATTTGCGAGCAACTCATTCCACGCAACAAGTGGCACAACCCAATGTCGTCGTGTAGACAAGGCTTAAGCTATAGATAGGGACAGAATGAAATTATTTTATAACCAATTTTGGTGTTTCATTTTGCAGGTTTCAGTGTTATTTACTTATTAATTATAGTTTTCTTGTGCATTAAAACAAGAAACCATGTGTAGTGGTTACTGTTTTCATAGCATTCGTTCAACTTCTGTGTTTTTCCATCCACAGATGTATTAAGAAAATGCTGCTTTCTGTCCATGAAGAGGGATATCATACACATTCAGAGGTCAGAGACTACATAGGGAGCACATTCAGAGTCAAGATGTATGAGGTTCCACCATGGGGTACAAATGCAGATGTTTGTGATCACATTTTAAAGTGAGTTTGGGTTGTTCTCCTTTCTATCACTTTCTTTTGCAAGGTGTTCTTAGCTTTGTGTAATATAAAAATTTTGCAATGCTTGTACACTTTAATGTTTCTCTGATACTGTATTTATC
This sequence comes from Schistocerca gregaria, assembly GCF_023897955.1. Taxonomy (NCBI): domain Eukaryota; kingdom Metazoa; phylum Arthropoda; class Insecta; order Orthoptera; family Acrididae; genus Schistocerca; species Schistocerca gregaria. The sequence continues at coordinate 302,731,491 of NC_064921.1, forward strand.
ATTAATTAAAGTTTTGTTGCTCAGGCTTCTTAAGCTCACATAATTGCATTGTTAGCTGCAACAGGTAGAAGACATGCTTTATTGGTGCTGCACGTTTTAGCCATTTTCACCAAGATAAAGTCACACTGCACTGTTCTTCTTCGGCACAATAGTGTAGAAATGTGCTCAGAATCAGCGAAGTTAAATCTATGCAGTATGTACGTTTGTTTACATTTAAAAGCTGGTTTCAGAATTTTCCTTTGTGTGGGACCACTTGTACAAAAACCCTGTGCCAAATTGAAGTTCTAGATTCTCTTCTTTTACTGATCGCATTGCTTCCGCATAATCTTTCATTGATTGGATCGATACCTGTTTGTATTGTGACATACTGTGAAATTTCAAACATTCACAAGTGCTGCAATAAAGTCACACTGTTATTGTCAGTTACAAGCTTAAACTTATTGCACTCTTTTAAAATTTGTGTGAACAGTAGGCGTATCCACATTCAAAATAATCGTACTCTAATTTCATTTTATAATTATGAGAGAAACAGGTTATTTTTTAGAATATTTGGATGCTTACAAAACTATATTTTCCTAAGTCAACAGTACGAGTGTTTTGCATACGTAATTTATTTTGTAGCAGATCAGTGGTTGTGATTCACAGTTCTGCCAAGAATACATCATCCCTAAATTTAATTGTGTATCAAAGCAAATAAACATGCATTTTTGAGAATTTTCAGATGCTACCAGTGTCCTTTGCGTAGTCAATGAGCAATTTCTAGTAAACTGGCGTTTGTGATTTAGTTGCTGTAGCAGATGTACCAACTAACCTATTGTAAATAAAATAGAAAGAAACTTCCACATGGGAAAAATATAATAAAAACAAAGATTCCAAGACTTACCAAGCGGGAAAGCGCCGGCAGACAGGCACATGAACAAAACACACAAACACACACACAGAATTACTAGCTTTCGCAACCGATGGTTGCTTCTTCAGGAAGGAGAGGGAAAGACGAAAGGATGTGGGTTTTAAGGGAGAGGGTAAGGTGTCATTCCAATCCTGGGAGCGGAAAGACTTCCCTTAGGGGAAAAAAAGGACAGGTGTACACTCGCGCGCACGCGCACACACACACACACACACACACACACACACACACACACATATCCATCCGCACATACACAGACACAAGCAGACATATTTTTCCGCTCCCGGGATTGGAATGACTCCTTACCCTCTCCCTTAAAACCCACATCCTTTCGTCTTTCCCTCTCCTTCCTGAAGAAGCAACCATCGGTTGCGAAAGCTAGTAATTCTGTGTGTGTGTTTGTGTGTTTTGTTCATGTGCCTGTCTGCCGGTGCTTTCCCACTTGGTAAGTCTTGGAATCTTTGTTTTTATTATAACTAACCTATTGTGTTACATCTAGTTTTCCCTTTGAGGAGTAGCCCTATATATTATCTACCTCTATCATAAATAATAATATCTTGATGAGATAAAAGAAATTATTCAGGTAGTTAAAGGAAGACGAAAATTTAATAGTCATAGCAGACTGGAATTTGATAGTAGGAAGTGGAGGAGAAGGAAAAATAGCAGGTGAATATGCACTGGGAGAAGGAATGAAAGAGGAAGTCGTCTTGTAGAATTTTGCACAGACATAATTTAATCATAACTAATTCTTGGTTTAAGAATCACGAAAAAGGGTTTTGTACACGGAAGAGACTTGGAGACACTGAAAGGTCACAGAGTGATAATATAATGGTAAGACAGAGATTTAGGAATTAGATTTTAAATTGTAAGATATTTCTGGAGGCAGTTGTGGACTTTGGCCACAATTTATTGGTTACGAACTGTAGATTAAAACTGAAGGAACTGCAAAAAAGGAGGAATTTAATAAGATGGGACCTGGATAAATTTAAAGAACCAGAGGTTGTAGATAGTTTCGGTGGGAGCTTTAGGGAATGGTTGATAAGAACAGGGGAAGGGAATACAGTAGAAGAAGAATGGGTAGCTTTGAGAGATGAAATAGTGAAGGCAGCAGAGAATCAAATAGGCAAAAAGCCGGGGGCTAGTAGAAGTCCTTGCGTAACACTAGAGATATTGAATTTAATTGCTGAAAGGAAAAAAAATACGAAAGTGCAGTAAATGGATCAGGCAAAAGGGAATACAAATGTCTAAAACATGAGATGGATAGGAAGTGCAAAATGGCTAAGCAGGATTGGCTAGAGGAGAAATGTAAAGATGTAGAAACATATATCACAAGGGGAAAGATAGATGCAGCCTACAGGAAAATTAAAGAGACCTTTGGAGAAAAAAGAATCACCTGTCTGAATATCAAGAGCTCGTATGGAAAACCAGTCCTAAGTACAGAAGTGAAAGCAGAAAGGTGGAAGGAGTATACATAGGACCTATACAAGGGAGATGCACTTGAGGGCAATATCGTGGAAAAGGAAGAGGACGTAGCTGAAGATGAGATGGGAGATGTGATACGGTGTGAAGAATTTGACAGAGCACTGAAAGACCTGAATTGAAACAAGGCCCTGGGAATAGACAGCATTCCATTAGAGCTACTGATAGCCTCCGGAGAGGTAGCCATGACTAAACTCTTCCATCTGGTGAGAGAAATGTATGAGACAGTCAAAATACTCTGAGACTTCAAGAAGAGTATAATAATTCTAATTCCAAAGAAAGCAGTTACTGACAGGTGTGAAAATTACTGAACTATCAGTTTAATAAGTTATGGTTGCAAAATACTAACATGAATTCTTTACAGAAGAGTGGAAAAACTGGTAGAAGCCAACTTCGGTGATGATCAGATTGGATTCTGGAGAAATTTAGGAACAAGCGTGGCAAAATTGATTCTGTGACTTCTCATAGATGAGAGGTTAAGGAAAGACAAACCAACATTTATAACATTTGTAGACTTAGAGAAAGCTTTTGACAATGTTGAGTGGAATATTCTCTTTCAAATTCCAAAGGTGGTAGGGGTAAAATACAGGGAGCGAAAGGCTATTTAGAATTTGTACAGAAGCCAGATGGCAGTTGTAAGAGTGAAGGGGCATGAAAGAGAAGCGAGTGAGACGGTGTTGTAGCCTATCCCTGACAGTATGGACAGTATCTTGAATGGAGGGTATAAGATGAACATCAACAAAACCAAAATGAGGATAATGGAATGTAGTCAAATTAAATCAGGTTATACTGAGGGAACTGAATTAGGAAATGAGGCACTTAAAGCAGTAGATGACTTCTGCTATTTGGGGAACAAAATAATTGCTGATGATCGAAGTAGAGGGGTTATAAAATGAAGACTGGAAACGACAAAATAAATAAATAAATAAATTTCTGAAGGGAGAAATTTATGAACATTGAGTATAAATTTGTGCCATGAAGTTTTTTCTGAAAGTATTTATGTGGAGTGTAGCCATGTATCATGTATAGAAACATGGGCGATAAATAGTTTAGACAGGAAGACAATAGAAGCATTTGAAATGTGGTGCTACAGAAGAATGCTGAAGGATTAGTTGGTTAGATGACATAACTACTGAGGAAGTACCGAATGGAATTCTGGAGAAGAGAAATTTGTGTCATAACCTGACTAGAAGAAGGGATCAGTAGGTAGGACACATTCTGAGACATCAAGGGCTCACAAATTCAGTATTGGAGGGAAGCGTGTCGGATAAAAATCTTAGAGAGAGACAAAGAGATTAATACAGTAAGCAGACTTAGAGGGATGTAAGTTGCAGTAGTTACTCAGAGATGAAATGTCTTGTGCAGGATAGAGTAGCATGGACAACTACATCAAACTAGTCTTTGGACTGAATACCACCACGAGCACCACCACCACCACCACCACCACCACCACCACCACCACCACCACCACAACAACACTGTAAATAAACATGTATTCGAGTTTCCAAACATCTATAATTAACATCAAAACATTTTAGGCAACTAGTAATTTTTACAGCAGCTATTCATGTTGCCCTAATAAAAATATAATTTTGTGTATTTGCTTCAATTGTTATATGGCGCCAGCAACTTTTTAGCTCAACAGATTAAGTGGGTTTAATTTAAAATTATTTTGTCAGTGTCTCGTAATACATTGCACCAGCCAAAATACAGCCCCTCTGTGAATGCTGTTCTTGAACACAGAATGAATTGGTTGGCATTTGTAAGCAGCTGGAATTTGCCCTGACTACTGTAAAACTATTGGCAGCTGCTGTGAATTGGTGTGTTGGAGGAGCTCCCAAGAGTCGTGTACCTGAGATATTAATATCAGATGAACATGAAGTACTATCCTCTCCTGTAGATCCTGTGTCCTCTGCAGAAAGTACAGGATCTGTCTTTACTCTTTCACTTGATTGTGAGTGGCATGTCAGTGGTAGAACTCACCATCCTGTAAAGGGTGGATGGGGCCTGGGAGGACTCAGGATGTTGTACCAATCTCTCTAACCAACAAGTTTGAGGTGCTCTCTGTCATGGAAACAAGCTCAGTCAGTGGGACTCACTTCACCTGTTATGGGGAAACCTGTTCTGTCTGGTGTCAAGAGGCACAAACACAAAAGGGTAGGGAACTATTAATCGGTGACAGTTCAAATGTACAGCAAATGATGGTACTGCTTATGGAAATGGCAGCAAGGGACAGGTAAGGACACCAGGTGCACTCAGTTTGTATGCCTGGGGACCTCGCTCAGCACATTGAAGAGTCTATTCTATAATCCATTGAGGGAATAGCATGCAAACAACTGCAGATTGTGGCACACATTGGAACAAATGATTTCCGTCGTCAGGGCTCTGAGGTCACATTTGTCATTCCAGCCTGAGGTCATACTCAAGTCAATCCAGCAACTGGCAGAGAAGATTGAGAAGACAGCCTTGCACATGGAGTTTCAACAAAGCTCACAATTTGCAGCATTGTCCCCAGAATCGATTATGCCCCTTTGGTTCTGAGTCAAATGGTAAGACTTACCCAGAGACTTCGAAGGTTCTGTCACAAACTATGACTTCCTGGACTTGCGTCATAGAGTTGAGAACTGTAGAGTCCCCCTAAATGAGTCAGCTGTGCAATACACATCAGACGCTGTTACTCAGGTAGCTGACTGTTCGGGCTACACACAAGGGTTTCTTAGATTACGTGACTCTCCATCTACTCCATATTACGGTAGCTGTAGGAAATCCTGAAGTACCAGTGAAAGATAGAAAGAAATGCCTCCTGCAGATGAGAGTATTAAAATCCTACTGGTAAACTGCCAAAGCATTCACATCAAAGTGCCAGAGTTTGAAGCACTCATGAAAAGCATTGAAGCTCACATAATACTAAGTACAGAAAGCTGGTTGAAACCTGAAACTGATAGCAGTGAGACTTTCGGGGAAAATTTAAGTGTGTATTGCAAGGATAGGCAGATGGGAAATGGAGGTGATGTATTTGTCACAATAAACAAGAAACTCAAATCCACTGAGATAGAAATTGAAGCTGCATGTGAGATTCTTTGGGCAAGACTAAGTGTCAGAGGTAGGACTAAAATGATGGTTGGCTCCTTCTATCGCCCACCAGACTCATCTGATGTAAGTGAAAACTGTAGAGAAAACCTCAGTTCACTTGCATGCAAGTTCTTCAATCATACTGTAAACATTGGTGGAGACTTTAATCATCCAACAGTTAATTGGGGAAATTACAGTTTTGTTAGTGGGCATGATAGGACAATCTGTGAAACAGTGCTAAATGCCCTATCTGAAAACTACCTAGAACATCTAGTTTGGAACCCCACTCATGATAGAAACATTTTGGCTCTAATAGCAACAGACAGACTGGACCTGTTTGAGGACGTCCACTTCAAAAAGGCTATCAGTAACCTTGACAGGGTTGTGGCAACGATGATTACCAAAGTAGAAGGGTCAGCTAAACCAAGCAGAAAGAGATATATGTTCAGTAAACTAGATAAAAAATTAGTAGTGTCATCTCTGAGTGAGGAACTTGAAACTTTCAGCACAGGGCAGGAACATATAGAAGAACTAGGCTCAAGTTTAAAAGACCATGCACTGGGTACATATGTACCAAGTATAAAAGTTCACTGTAAAGAAACAGACTGCTGCATAGTAGATGTAAAACATAGTGTAGGGCTATAAATATAGATATGCTGACTGAAACACATTTGGCTGTCAAGAGAACAATATGTGATGCCTTCAGTGACTACTGTAGCAGAATATTTTAAAATGATCTTTCACAGAACCCAGATAAATTCTGGTCGTTATGTAAAGGTTTTTAGTGGCACCATAGTTATTAGTGTACTGTCCCTAACGAATGAGACAGGAACTGAAAATGAGGGGAGCAAAGCAAAAGCTGAAATGCTTAACTCCGTTTTCAAATATTTCTTTACAAAGGAAAACCTAGGAGAATTGCCACAGTTTAATCCTTGTACCACTTACCTGTAGTCGTTAAAATTGAATGAAGCTCCAGGGCATGAAGGAATCCCTGTCATATCCTATACTGAATTTGTGGCTGAGTTAGCAGCTCTTCTAAATATAATCAATTGTAGATCCCTTGAACAAATAGCTGTGCTCAGTAGTCAAAAGAAAGCACAGGTCACGCCTGTCTGCAAAAAGGGTAGTAGAGGTGGTGAACAAAAACTACAATCCAATATCCTTGATGTCACTTTGTTGTAGAATCTTAGAACATATTCTGAGTTCAAACATAATGAGGTATCTTGAATGGAACTACTTCCCCCATGCCAACCAGCACTAGCCCCAAAAACATCAATCATGTGAAACCCAACTCGCACTTTTCTCAAATGCCATACTGAAATCTTTTGATCAAGGCAGTCAGATATATGTGGTATTCCTTGATTTCCGAAAAGCATTTCGCTCAGTACCACATCTACGCATGGTATCAAAAGTTTGACCATATGAGGTATCAAGTTAAATTTGTGACTGGATTGAAGACTTTATGGTAGAGAGGATGCAGCATGCCATCTTGGATGGAGAGTTGTCATCAGATGTAAAAGTAACATCGGGTGTCCGCCAGCGAAATGTGTTGGAACCCTTGTTGTTTATGTTGTATGTTAATGACATTGCAGACAATATTAATAGTAATGCCAGGTTTTTTGTCGGATGAAGCCGTAGTTTGCTGCATAAATATTCAGTCTGATCATGATAAGATTTCAAAGTGGTGTAAAGATTGGCAGCTTGCTTTAAATGTTCAGAAATTAAAATTGTGCACCTCACAAAAAAAAAAAAAAAAAAATCCATAGTATCTTATGACTATAATATCAGTGAGTCAAAGGTGGAATCGGCCAACTCGTACAAATACCTGAGTGTACACTGTGTAGCAATATGAAATGAGAAGATCACTTCGGTTTAGTCATAGATGAAGCAGGTGATAGACTTTGATTTGTTGGTAGAATACTGGAGGAGTGCAGTCAGTCTACAGTGGAGATTGTCTACAAATCACTCATGTGACCATTCCTAGAATATTGCTCAAGTCTGTGAGACCCGTACCAAATAGGACTAACAGAGGATATTGAATGTATACAGAGGAGGACAGGACGAATGGTCACAGGTTTATTTAATCCATGGGAGAGTGCCACAGAGGTACTGAAGGAATTGAATTGGCAGACTCTTGAAGATAGATGTAAACTATCCTGAAAAACTCTGTTAACAAAGTTTCAAGAGAATAAGGTTATAATAATTACCGAACTCTCAGAGGCATTCAATCAGTCATTCTTCCCGCGCTCCATACGTGACTGGAACAGGAAGAAACCCTAATATCTGGTACAGTGGGATGTACCCTTTGCCATGCACTCTGGTTTGCAGAATACTTATTCCTATTTAAGCATTTCTCTGTGTTATGTCAAAAATGAAACTATGCCTATTATTTACATCATATTTGCTGCCCAATACATAGTATCACATTTATTTACATTGCCTGGACTTGAGTGTAGGAAAGGGGGGCTGTGGGAATAAATTATGAGTTAGATTATACTTGTTAGTTAAAGTGGTTCACTTTAAGGCAAGGAGGTTTTCATTCAAACACTGCATGCAGTTTTTCAAATGACAGCAGTGTCTTGATTTCTAGATTATCTTCTAAGAGGTTGTCACTTGTCTGTCAACAGTTCACTTTAGTCAAAAAGTAGTCTGTCACTATTTACATTGTAACACAGAATTCAGACAGCCATCAGTGTCTCAGTGCCACAACTGCAATCTGCTGATTACTAATTCCTGTCGCCTGCAGATATCTGACCATGTCAACATTTCCTATTGCTTTTCTGCAAAATTCTGGAGAGATTTAGACCTCTTTGGAATTGCAGGTACAGATTACAAGATCCTTGCCACATCATTAATCGGTTTCAAGTTTATTGACAGGTGTCTAAAGCTATGAAGACTGATTTGTTGGGATCTTGGGATCTGTGGCTATGACAGCTGACAACCTTATCTGAAGATGCAACCCAGAGAACTTCAGTCCCGCCTATATTCTGCCTGTTTATCTATTTTAAAATCTTATTTGTTGAGTCACCAAAAATTCATGTATCTAGAACACTGAAACATTCTTCAAACTTCTTTAACTTTGAATAAAGTTCATGCAAAGTGGGTATTTCGAAGCCTGCAAGGAGAAGCTCATCATTTCACAGTGAACTAGCATAATTAGTGCCTATGTAAGACATCTCCCGCATGTCATCATTGCGGAAAAATCCAATCATTTCTCCTTATTATATTGTTCAAATTAGGAAGTTCCTTCAAGAAACATTTTTAAACATATTCAGTTTGTATGCCCAGTGCTGGATGTGGTTTAAATGATCACCTATGATTATTTTTGGAGAATCAACACATTTGTGCCTGTATCTGGCACTGTTGCCCACTGCTGCTTTACTTTATTGTACTGGATATTATATTTATGAAGTGTACCCAAAATTGCCCGAGCGGATTGTATTGAGTTTTCTGCCCCAAGAACCTGTTTACCAGCAATAAGATTTCCACTCATTCAACCATTAAATTGTTTTCAACGACACAGTGAAAACACAAAGGCCTTTTCTGTCAGTGATCTCATTGGCTAATATAATGACATCTTGTGCTGCCAGCTGCTTCATTGTGATATATTTTTTCTCTGTCACCATTCTGCACGTATGATAGTTTTCCCTCATTGTTTTAACACATTGGATGTCACCAACATGTAAATAGGATTATACTGTTAGTTATCTAATTTTTTTAAGTAATTTGATACTTGGGCAAAATGTGTTACTTTGTTAAATATCAAGTTTTACTTTTGAAAGTGTATCATACTATATTTTTACTGTTGACAAAATGCTGCTCACTTCCAATGAATTAGTCTTCATTTCCCAGTTTGTGGAGTAGAATATTGATCTTAAAAAATGTTTCCACAGTCCTTTGAGCCAAATATCCATAATCACTTTTCTTTTTTGTTGTAATTTTAAAGCTGATGCTAATTGAAGACTATCACTTTATTAGCAAACTGGACTTCATTTTGTTGCTCTTATGCTTGTTACTCTGGTCATGTTTCGGAATAGTGTCTTTATGTTCCCATAAAATTCTGTTACTGCAGTTTTTTTTTTTTTTTTAGACAGCTGATTTATTGGAAGCATAAAACTGTTTGGTTTCAAATTCCAATGCACTGACAACAGCTGTCACTGCAGGCTTCAGCATTATCAGGCATGAATTACATTAGCACATGTGTTCATCACTCAGTTTTGGATACAATGAATAAAGTCAGAGTTTATTCTCACTCGAGAATCCCTGAGAATTTTAGAGAAAACATCAATAGTGTTATGCTACTGCAGACTCTGAAGATCCATGTTGACAAGATACACAACCAGAAAACAACCACTTCTATAGATTTTTCTCTGAAGGCAGAAACTCTTCCAACAACTTTTAAAAACAGTCTTGAAACAACTAAGTTGGTATCAAATAAAAGTTTTCTAAGTTAGTGTTAGAAATGGGCAAACTTATTCAGATTTGGGAAAGAATTTACTGTGATCAGTCCGTTTTATTAACCATTCATTTTTTCACATTCACTGTTCCTCTTTTGTGTTATTGTTCATGCTGTATAAATTTTAAGAAAAGGTAAAAAAACTGGTAGTACTGTACCCTACAACAATCATGTTTTAGAATTTTAGGTCAGAATTATAGAAGTGATTTTTTGAATTTAAAATTAATGTGTGTCTAATGAAAAATCTCTCTCTCCTGACACAAAGTCCATGAAAAAGATACGGAGTGGAGTGCGGTAAATTCTTATTGTGGTGGCACTGTCAAATAGAGGGGAGAGTGAGTGTGCTTTGTAGTGACCGACAGGAGGTTTGTATTCAATAGTTGTTCAGTTGCGATAATGCAGTGGACTCGTGAGGAGCACTCATTTAATGTTGAAGTGTATTACTCGAATTCCCACTCGATTATTGCAGTATGTCATTTGCAGTACCCCCACACAGATGTGTTCCTGGACGGCTGTCAAATTTAAATTGGGTAAATGTGTTCAGAACAACAGGGGATGTGTCATCTGTATCAAGAGGACCTTAGAGAAGCATTACAAGACCACAAAATGTCGAACGAGTTAGAGCAGCAGTACTGCAACCTCTGAAATGCTCAGCTCAGAAATACGCACTTGCCCTTGGCATTTCAAGATGTTCTCTATACTGTATTCTTCATAATGAACTGAATTTCCTCCCATAAAAATGTGCATATGGTCCAGCAATTGTTAGTACGGGATTATGTAACACGAACAACATCTTGTGAAGACATGCCTGCAACCATACACTGTGACACAAATGTATTCTCTTCTGATGAGGCACATTTTCACCTCATTGGGTGTGTAAACGAGCAGAATGTGCAGTAGTGGAGTGACATGAATTCACGAGGGACCTCTGCACTCAGACCGCATCACTGTGAGGAGCCCCAAATTGGGATCGCTCTGTGGGTTTGGGAGTAAGAATAGGCCCGCAGTATTCCTGCCTATCATAAGAGGCGACTAAAAGGAGTCTCAAATGTTTTGGCCCTTATGTGATGGTCCCCTCTTGGGTTTGACCACCATATTTCAAAATTATTGTGAAGAGCGAGCCAATTGGGGAAGGGCGCCTTACTTGGTGCGTTGTGTCCATCATACATTTAGATCTTTAGCCAACTTATTTGTCAATGCATTGCAGTCCTGCTCACTCTCCATCTCTTGGGCAAGGATATATTCCTGGGTGTGATTTCCGCCATGCACTCTGCAGTGTATCTTTCTGCGCTGACAATAACCATGGACCACTTGCCACCTAATATCCAGCCAGTCCGTTGTGGTGGGGCCACCTATACTGTGTTGGTTGTAGCCCCCTGACAACACAGGGATCGCTCTACTGATGCCTGCGCCATTAACTCCCCATGTATGCCAAGAAGTAGATCCCTGTCTCCCTGGGACATCAGGACTCACTGCAATGGCCGTCCTGCCAGTTGGCCCATGCTGTGGCTGGGTAGTGCCCACGGGGAGGGCCCTTGTTTGGAGTAGGTGGCATCAGAGTGGATGACACGTAATGAAGTGTGGCACATCTTCTCTTGCTGGTGGCCAACCACCAGCAGTCTCTAAGTGTTCGAGGGCTCACTTTAATGCAAACATGTATGATCCCAAATTGTTCCCCTCCCTGGCCACACCACGGAATAGTCTGTACGAGAGCTGATGGGGAATCCTTTGTGTCCATGAAGCCTCAGTGCTTTGTAGAGCATTTAGATGACAAGTTCGGGGAGGTGGAGGGCTTGTCAAAAATGCGGTCCAGGTCAGACTTGATAAAAACAGCATCCTCTGCCCAGTCATGGGCATTTCTCGCTTGTAAGAAGCTGGGGGATGTTTCTGTTACTATCACACCCCATAAAAGCTTAAATATGGTCCAGGACATTATCTTCCACAGGGACCTTCTTTTATAGTCAGATGACGAGCTGTGTGCCAACTTAAAGCGACAAGCTGTCCATTTCATCCAGCGCGTCCACCGGGGTCCGTGGGATAACCAGTAGTTAAATAACAGCAGGGCTTCTAATTATTGACTTTTGGGTTGTGAAGTTTAACCCTGCCTCGTGGATCAAAATGGGGCGAGTGAAATGATTTAGACTGATTTGACAATGAAATAGAGCAGACTATTAGTCCGAGATCGGAAGTATATATACAGGTTGACACATTACCCAAGAAGGTGAAGGTGATGGTCTACCGCTGTGATGTTAAGCCACATATCCCTTTCCCAATGCAGTGCTTCAGGTGTTGGAAGTTTGGCCATATGTCTTCCCGCTGTGCTCCCAGCCTCATATGTCGTGGTTGTGGTCGTCCATCCTATCCCGATACTCCATGTGCCCCACCTCCCATCTGTGCCAACTATGGAGAGCCCCATTCCCCTTGTTCGGTGGACTGTAATATTCTACAGAAGGGACGGAAAATAATGGAATACCGACTGACCTCCACTGAGGCTAAACGGAAATTTGAATGGCTTCATCCCGTGCGGGCTTCATCCCATGCGCATGATGTCATCTTATGCTGCCACTGTCACTCCTGTTGCAGCTCCATCCGTTGCACCACATTCAGTCAGCTCTCAGAGCCGAAGGATGACACCTGCCCCCTTGGTGGTGGGCACTTCCCTCCCTGTTGCTCCCGTAATATCTACCTCGGCAGCAGCACCCCCTCAACCATTGGGGTCACCAGACCAGTCCCCACTTCTAAGCCGGAGAAGCAGAAGTCTTCTTCAGCTTCTCTCGCTAGGAAGGTATTCCTTGGGTCACTCCCTTCCCAGGTTCCTACCAGTTCACGGAAGAAACACACACACACACACACACACACACACACACACAACTGCAATCTCAGGCAGCTGTAGCCACACTTCCACAAGGTGAAAGAGTGGAGGGTGGGGAGGGGCTCGTAGGATGAGATACATGATTGTGTGGCACCGGAAAGATGCGGGAAATAACACACGAAAACACGCAGTTGTTTGAGACTGTGTGTGTGTGTGTGTGTGTGTGTGTGTGTGTGTGGTCTATTTTTGCCAAAGGCCTTATGGACCAAAAGCTTTATTTGTGGCAGTCTTTTTGTTGTACCTATCCGTGACTCAGCATCTCCACTATTTGGTGAGTCTCAACTTTCCTTTTCATAATGAAGTATTGTTTATGCGTGATAAATTTATAGATTACCAAATGTAGACAGGTTGTTTGCTTTGTTTTCCTTAGCCAAAAGTGTTCTCAAAAAGCATCACAATATTTGGGTAATGTAACAGGCCAGTGAACACAAGCCAGTTAGACAGGCCATCATCATTAACTTTTGAGGAAAGGACATAGTTGTAGGGTGTACAGAGTCTTCTTCCGTTTGTTTATGAGAAATAATATGTATTGGCGTTGGTAATACTTGTTTGAAATAACTGAAAGTAAACTGTCATTTGTCAAAATAGTTATCTTTTACAATTTGTAAACTACACATCAAAGTGCCATACTGGCTGTGCAAAGTGAAGTATTTATATGGAAAAGTGATGGGTTCTGACAGAGAAAACAAGAAACTGAAAACAGAAATTCGAAGCTATGCACCAGTGGGATCTACTTAGGTATCCTAAAAGATACAGAATGAATTCTCACTCAACAGCAATGTGTGTGCTGGTATAAAACTACCTGGCAGGTTAAAACTGTTTGCTGAACTGGGAGTCAAACTTGGGGCCTTTGCCTTATTCGGGCAAGTGCTCTTGCTACTGAGCTACCCAGGGACGACTCATAACCTGTCCTCGCAGCTTTACTTCTACCTCTTGTTTCATACCTTCAAAACTTCACAGAAGTCTCAATAATATCCTTTCTTCCAGGAGTGCTGGTTATAGAAATTACACAGGAGATCTTCTGCAAAGTTTGGGAGATAGGAGAAGAGGTACTGGTGGAAGTAAAGCTATGAGGACAGATCATGAGTCATGCCCAGATAGCTCAGTTGATAGAGCAGTCACATGCAGAAGGCAAAGATGCTGGGTTTGAGTGGTAGTTTGGCACCCAGTTTTAATCTGCCAAGAAGTTTCATGCAGGAAGATCTTCAGACTTTCATATGTGAAAAGAAACAAATTTCCAAAATCTTGGTGACGTAGCACATGTTATTCTTTTGTAGACCTGTACTACTGAAAAATATAACCAGGTAACTCAGCATTTCAAAGGCTGGCCAAGATTCGTGTGTGGAGTCAGTCATCAGTTGTTCAAGAAAAAGAACTTCATCATGGAGTATAAAAGTTTTTCAGTAAACAAATTGCTTTCAAAATTAACAGACGAGAGTGAAGCGAATATAATATAAGTGAATACAGTATAAGCTTTCGGCCAACAAGACCACTGCAAAAAAAAGTAGAAAACTGTAGTGTCAGTAAAGCTATTTTGTCTAAAACTGACATGATGAGACCGTGGCTGTATACAATTAATGTAGGTTGATTCTTACAAAGAAGAAAACAGCAACCAGCCACTATTAATACTGCTATTTATTTAAGTAAATATTTATTTATAAATATTATTTATAAATAAATTATAAATTATTTATAAATATTTATTTAAGTAAATATTTACTTAAATAAATAGCAGTATTAATAGTGGCTGGTTGCTGTTTTCTTCTTTGTAAGAATCAACCTACATTAATTGTAGTGTGAGTTCTGCATGCGCACACATGCGCGATGTGTTTTGTGTGTGTGCGTGAGACAGTCTTTTGTTGTGCCTGTCTTGCAGGTGTAAGTTAAATGAGAGTATTATTTATAGTTTTTAAATTAACTGCTATCTCCCTTCATGAAGAACCATCTTATGGAGTATTTTTCCATCCTCCAAGGGGGATCAATCATTCAAGGTGGATGGTGAAGGTAATATATTTGTTGAAAAAAGTTTTTCTCCCACTATCAGCTTGAATTACGACCACAAGAAGAGACAGCAGTTTGTTCCATTTGTATTTTCCTTGCCCATATGTATGTCAAAACATGATTCTGTGGTCCTTCTGAAGCCAAAGCACCGTATTCTGAATTTCGTAATGCTTTCTAAACTTCATATATGTATCAGGTCATTGATAGTATATCCTGCACGTGGCTTTACAGAAACTGAAAATTCATTTATTGTTTATGCCCATCATTCTGTTGCTTTAATATTCTGAATAAAAAATGAAAACTGTTGTTATAATGAATCATGAAGCAGAACCAACAAATGAAAATACAAAAGGATTCAAGTGGGAATCAGTAAAAATCTGAAAAATTATGAATATTAGCAATGAACAGTTTATTTGTATTAAAATAAGAACATCTTTAAACAGATTCGATTTGAGTGACACAATCCTTAAGACAGATCTTCGCAGTGAAATGAAAATCGGTGCAGCAGTATTAATAACTAAGTTGAAAGTAATACAGTTTTTGGTTAAGAAGCTATTCCTGAAGACTATTGTTTTGGGATAAGAAATAAATATGAATTAATGCCTTTCTCCCCTCCTCCTATTGCCCCTTTTCCTCCCCTACTTCCATTGTCCACTCCCCCCCTCCCCCCTCCCCACCCCTCTCTCTCTCTCTCTCTCTCTCTCTCTCTCTCTCTCTCTCTCTCTCTCTCTCTCTGAGCCAAAATTTTGCTCAACTTCTTTGTTTTGTGCAAAGAAACCAAAATAGAGGGTAGCATAAAGGAGCAACAATACTTGAAAAAATAAAGGCCTCCATAAGTGTCATGATTTATTTTTGGGAAAACTGCAAAAAATCACAATCCCTATGTAAGGTTTTTACATGACAGTTTCTTCATCTTTTCCTTCAGCATTTGCCCTGCGTGCTTGCGGGATTTGCTACATGGGTCCGTTGTCTCCATTTCGCTCTATCACGGACTGCATCTGGGTGGACGTTCATGCACGCAGATCTTTATGAATCATATCAGCCCAATGTTGCTTAGGTTGTCCTCTGTATCTTCTACCAATGACTTCAGGTGTGTAACCTGCCTTGGCAATAGTCATCACCAGCCTGTAAAACATGCCCAAACCATCGAAGACAACTCTCAGGCATCTTGTCATGGATCGGTGCAACACCAAACTGTTTCCTAATGCTGTCATTGGAAATGTGATCTAACATCGTGAGGCCCGCTGTCCACCTTAGCATCTTCGTTTCCATTACACGTAGATGGCGTTTCGTCTCAACTGTCTCCAGCACTCTCAACTATACAAGGCAACTGGTTGTTGACAGTGTGATAGATTTTTGATTTTAAATTATCTGTTATCCTGCAGTCGTAAGTGACTTCGGTTGTTGTTTGCCTTTATCCAGGCTGCCTGAGTTCTGGTGTTGACCTCTTCGGTGAGTTGGTGGTCAACAGTGATCATGGAACGAAGGTAGTTAAACTTACTCACACTAGTCAGATCTTCACCATTAATCATGATGGTTCCCATTTCATATCTGTCTGATCTCCTGTAATCGGTTTTCTTCAAGTTAAGGTGCCAACTGGTCACTCAATTTTTGAGTTTGCCTCTGCAGATCAAGTGTGTTTTCTGCTGCTGCTGCTGCTTCACATCATCAGCATAAAGCAGCATCCATGGTAATGGCCGGTGCAGTTCAGTTGTCACAGTGTCCATTACGAGAATGAACAGAAGTGATGATAATGCAGAACCTTGACGGATGCCGACTGTGATGGGGAAGTCCTTGGATAGTCTTGAGGTTGTACGGACATAACTTCTGGGCTGCTCATTGTCATTTTACAAGACAATATTTTAAAGTGTATGGCTGTTGGTAAAGTTTATTGAATTGAAAAGTATGTACCAGCCAATGTCTCCTGGCTGTAATGAACCAACGGAGGTATACAAAACTTGTTCAATGCAAAGAAAATGTATTCTTGATTAAAAACGTGTTCTCTGTCAAGTGTAAACAGGCTGCAGAACATGCTATGACTCTGCAACTAAACAGCGCTCTATTTCTGTATTATTTTGGATATGGCAATTTGGGCTTGTCATTCATTTCTATGATGTTTTTTCTCGAGACTGCCATACATTTATTATAATAATTACTCACCCTTTACAGAATACACTTCATCCTCTTGCCCCATTTTCTTGTAGTGTTGTCACAGACATGGTGATGTGTTGAAAGTGTGTGTGTGTGTGTGTGTGTGTGTGTGTGTGTGTGTGTGTGTGTGTGTGTGTCAATGTAATTGTTAGACATTCTCTGAATACAGATTAAATATTAAAATACATTTACAGCAGGCTTAAAAAAAGTATTATAAATATGCAACAATATTATGAAAAGGATAGATTGTTACTCAGTGTATAGCGGAGACATTGAGTAACAGACAGGCACAACAAATCTTTCAGCCGAAACACCATCTTTTAAAGTAAAAAACACCCAGACATTCACGCAAGCACAATTTACACATACAATACCATTGTCTGTAGACAGTGAGGCCATTATGCATACAGCAGCTGTGCCCGATGGGACAGCAGTCTGTGGCTGGTAGCGATAAAGAGGTGACTGGGGTAGGGAGAGGAAAGGGTAGCAAGGTAGGGGTGGGAGAAGGGGTAGTGCTGCTTCTGGGAGCAGGGATAAAGAGGTGACTGGGGTAGAGAAAGGGAGGGGTAGCAAGGTAGGGGTGGGAGAAGGGATAGTGCTGCTTGTGGGAGTATGCAGGGATGTTATAGGGCAGGGTAGAGCTGCTTGGTGCACTCAGAATGTTTGTGGGGGGTGGGGAGGAGGGACTGTAAAGGAGAGAAGTAAGGGGGAAAAAGATCAGTGGGTGCATTCATGGAATAGAAAGATGTATAGTACTGGAGTGGGATCAAGGAATGAGGATAGGTAGGTGAGGGGCAGGGAGTAGCAAAGGTTGAGGCTATTGGGGCTGGGGAACATAGGGTATATGTATAGAGTTCCCACCTGCACAGTGCAGGAAAGCTGGTACTGATAGGAAGGACCCAGGTGGTGCAGGCTATAAAGGAGTCACTGAAGTGAAGCACATTTTATTGGACGGCATGTTCAGCAACTGCCCACAGTTTGTTGGAGGCCATACATGCGGACAGATAGCTTGTTGATAGTCACACCCACGTCGAAAGCAGAACAGTCATTGCAACTTAGTTTGTAGATCATGTGACTGCTTTCACAGGTAGCCTTGCCTTTGATGGGATGGGTCAGGGCTGTGGATGGACTGGAGTTGGTGGTGGTGGTGGTGGTGGTACAGGTCTTGCATTGAGGTCTACTGCAGGGTTATGAGACAAGGGATTTGGTGCAGGGATGGAGAAGGAATTGACAAGGATATTACTTTCGTTCATTGGCTGATGGAATACCACAGTGGAAGGGGTAGGAAGGTTTATGGCTGGAATATTCCTCATTTCAGGGCACAAAGAGAGGTAGTCAAAACCCTGGTGCAGAAAGTGATTCAGCTGCTACAGTCCTGGGTGGTACTGAGTTATGAAAGGGGTTCGCTTTATTGGAGGACAGTGGGTATGTGCGTGATGGTAGGTGACTGAAAAGACAAGGCACGGCACCTCTGTTTCTGTACAAGGTTGGCTGCGTAGTGGCACTCTGTGAAAGCCTTAATGAGATCCTTTGTATATTTATAGGGGAGCTGCTCCTCACAACATACGTGATTGCTATGGGTGGCTAGGCTATATGAGAGGGTCTTCTTCTTCTTCTAAACAAAGATTCCAAGACTTACCAAGCGGGAAAGTGCCGGCAGACAGGCACAATGAACAAAAGACACAAACACACACACAGAATTACTAGCTTTCGCAACCGATGGTTGCTTCTTCAGGAAAGAGGGAAGGAGAGGGAAAGACGAAAGGATGTGGGTTTTAAGGGAGAGGGTAAGGAGTCATTCCAATCCCGGGACCGGAAAGACTTCCCTTAGGGGGAAAAAAGGACAGGTGTACACTCGCACACACACACATATCCATCCACACATACACAGACACAAGCAAACATGTCTGCTTGTGTCTGTGTATGATTGCGGGTGGATATGTGTGTGTGTGTGTGCGAGTGTACACCTGTCCTTTTTTCCCCCTAAGGGAAGTCTTTCCGCTCCCGGGATTGGAATGACTTCTTACCCTCTCCCTTAAAACCCACATCCTTTCGTCTTTCCCTCTCCTTCCCTCTTTCCTGAAGAAGCAACCATCGGTTGCGAAAGCTAGTAATTCTGTGTGTGTGTTTGTGTCTTTTGTTCATTGTGCCTGTCTGCCGGCGCTTTCCCGCTTGGTAAGTCTTGGAATCTTTGTTTTTAATATATTTTTCCCATGTGGAAGTTTCTTTCTATTTTTTATATATATATAATATATAGAGTGTCTGTGTACATATGGGTATGTGTGTGTGTGTGTGTGTGTGTGTGTGTGTGTGTGTGTGTGTGTGTGTGTGAGCGTGCGCGCGAGTATATACCTATCCTTTTTTCCCCCTAAGGTAAGTCTTTCCGCTCCCGGGATTGGAATGACTCCTTACCCTCTCCCTTAAAACCCACATCCTTTCATCTTTCCTTGTTCTTCCCTCTTTCCTGACGAAGCAGCTGCCGGTTGCGAAAGCTCAAATTCTGTGTGTGTGTGTTTGTGTGTTTTTTTATTCATTGTGCCTATCTACCGGCACTTTCCTGCTTGGTAAGTCTTGGAATCTTTGTTTTTAAGATATAGAAAGAAACTTCCACATGGGAAAAATATATATGGGGTGGGTTGAGGGAAATCTGGTGAAGTATATGGGGGAGAAGGTGTTGAGGTTCTGGAGGACTGTGTCTAAGGTGCCCTCACCCCCAGTCCAGGTCACTAATGTGTCGTCAATAAATCTGAATCAGGTGATGCGTTTGGGATTCCTGGTACTTAATGAGGCTTTTTCTAAGTGACCCATGGATGGGTCATGGTGCGGTGCAGGTTCCCATTGATACCACAGATATGTTTGTGGCTGATGCCTCCAAAGGAGAAGTAATTTTGGGTGAGAATATAGTTGGTCAGGGTGACCAGGAAGGAGGTTGTAGGTTTGGAGTCAGTCGGATGTTGGGAAAAGTAGTTTTCAATAGTGGTAAGGCCATAGGCATTGTGGATATTATATAGTGTAGGGCAGGGGGAGTGGCCATCAATAGTGACAAGTAGGGTGCTGTGTAGTTAAGGAACAGGAACTATGGAGAGTCGATGGAGGAAGGAATTGATGTCTTTTACATAGGAGGGTAGATTATGGATAGCAAACTGTGAGTGTAGAAGCAAGTATATGACCTTTTGAAGTTAAAATATTTTGCCTGAGCAGGCTGTAGGAAAAGAGAATACACTCTCCAAAGTTTTTTATTGCATTGTGAGCAATGTTTGAATAAATATTGCGCGCGCAGCTTGTGGCGTGGTGCAATCAGTAATTGTACAAAGTGATAATTCGGCAGCTTGCGTTCATTCCCCCACTGGTACCTATTTTTTTTTAATTCATTGTATTTTATTCCTTGAAATGTTAAACTATCAGTTATAAAATTTGAATGTAGTTTAACAGTTCAGTTTACATATATAAACTTAATATATGCAATTTACAATTAGTTGTGTTTACTTTAATTTGAACAATGAATAAATTTAAACAGGGATTGCTTTTAAATGATTCATTTCTGAAGATTTCTGTTTTCAGCTGTTCTCTGAAATATTACAAAGGTCACTTCAGTTGTGAACATCATTTTGCCTAGTGTCAGAGATTATTTCTTGTAAAACTTAGTATCCTGGGAAGGGGAAACCGAGCAAGAATTTTCTACCAGAGAAGTGACTGGTGAAAACATTGTAATTAAAACTTTTGATGAAGATTAAAAATAATATTTACCAGTGTTCTTT
The DNA here is from genome assembly GCF_023897955.1 of Schistocerca gregaria. Taxonomy (NCBI): domain Eukaryota; kingdom Metazoa; phylum Arthropoda; class Insecta; order Orthoptera; family Acrididae; genus Schistocerca; species Schistocerca gregaria. Next base: position 302,752,187 of record NC_064921.1, read on the forward strand.
GTTACACGTATTCAATTTATAAAGAAAATGGCATTATAATCAACAATCCTCCTGTATCTGGGGGTCCTGCAGTAGTAGCTACAGGTCAAGCAATTGCAGAGCAAGTTATTGAAATGATTGCTGATAATTTCATAGTAGATGATGATTTAATGTTATACTCTGAACCTGATGAACAAAATCTTTTTGGAGAGGTATGTTGATTTTTTTTTTATTCTCTCTTTCTCCACATACAGTTCTATACAGTCCTATTTTATTTGTAGCAGGTGCCTTCTTCAAGTACGTACGCAAATGATGATGATTATGATCCAGATGAATATTCTTCTCATATGATATTGGAGTTTTGAGCTCAATTCCTGTGCTCGCAAAAAAAAAAGTAATGAAAGGACGAGTACACCTTTTTGCGAATACACAAATTATTGTTTTGTTTTATCACGAAAACCTCAGTTGTGGCTTCCTCAGTGGTTTTTAAAATTATTTTCCTTCTATTTTACATTTTGTGTGTCCTTTGGCTACCAAACAAAATCAGCCCCAGGTCTAAATTAGGATATCATGTCGTCATTGTAGTATTTTCTTGGTCCTTAGCTGTGACAAGTTTGTTTTATGTATCAAATGAGTTTTCTCCTGTGGTTTTTTTTTAAATTACTTCATCCTGTTATGCACTGTGCTTCGATACGCCTGTATCTACTTATGAAAATTTATTTTTTAACTATATTCGCTATTCAAATTAAAATAAGCATAACTAATTGTAAATTGTACATGTTCATTTTATGGATATAACTTGAACTGTTAAACTATATTTAAATTTTATAATTGAAAACTTAACATTATGAGGAATAAAATACAGTGAATAATTCAACAAATGGGTAGCAGTGGGATTTGAACTCGAGACACCAAATTATCACGCCATATGCTTACCGCCTGCGTCACGCCACTAACTGCACAGTTATTATTGAAACATTGCTCACAAAGTAATGAAAAACTATCAAGAACGTGTTCTCTTTTCCTACGGGCCACTCAAACTAAATATTTTAGGTTAACTTCAAAAGGCTATATACTTGCTTTTACTAACACAGTTTGACTCAAATTGGTGAGATCCATCCCACACCCTCCCCTTGTCAATGGTGACACAATATCCAGCCATGATGGGGTGTCCTGGGTGATTGGGTTTATAGACTTTTAGAAGGTAGGAGTGCAGGGATTGGTAGGGATGAAGAAAGAGTTAGACTCGGGGGAGATGTTCTACGCTGGGCCTGAAAGATTTGAGGAGAGACTGTAGATTGTGTTGGATCTCTGGAATGGGGTCACTGTGTCAGAGTTTGTAGGTGGATGAATCTGACAGGTAGCACAGTCTCTTCGTTGATTATTCCTTGTGGTTCAAAACCACAGAGGTGGAGCCTTTGTCAGCAGGTTGGATTGTAAGGTTGGGATTACTTTTTTGGTAGTGGATTACAGTTTTCCAGTCCAGTCACAGGCATATCTTCTCTAATTAAGGGCAGGGTAGGGCTGCATGTGAAAGCAATCATGTGATCCACAAACTAAGCTGCAACCACTGTGTTGCTTTCTACCTGGCCATGACAACCAACAAGCTGTCTGCCCTCATGAATGTTGGCGAAGAGACAGCTGGACCACACAGTTCCTGAACAACACAACATGCTTCACTTTAATAACTGCCTTACAGCCTGTGCTGTCTGGATCATTCTTACTAACACCAGCTTTTCTGAACTGTGCAAGTGGGAACCCTCCCTGCACAATTTCTCGTGACCCCTATGGTTTTAACTGTCTCTAGTCCCTGTTCTTCATCTACTCATCCCCTTCTCTGCTCCCAATCCAGTACTGCACAGCCTTCTTATTCCGTCAATGCATCCACTAGCCTCTCTCTGTTTTCCCCTCCTCCACTTTTCTCTTCCCCCCCCCCCCCCCCCGCCTCCCTCTCCCCCAAACCTCCCTACTGCAACTAGCAGCCCCACCCTGTTCTCACTAAGACACTCCACATTCTCAGATTCAGCAGCACTACACCTTCCCCCACTCTACCCTACTATCCATTTTCCTCCCCACCACAGCCTCCACTTTGTCCTACCACACAAAAGATTGCATTCCTATCAGGCACAGTTGCTGCTTGCTGCACTCAGTCTGGTCCCAGTGGCCAGAGGCAATGGTAGTGTGTGTGTGTGTGTGTGTGTGTGTGTGTGTGTGTGTGTGTGTGTGTGTGTGTGTGTTTTGTGCTTGTATGAAAGTGTGTTTTCTACCTTGGTTGAAAGCTCAAATGCGTAGGAGTGTACTTGTTTGCAACTCAGCGTCTCCTTTATATCGTGATTAGCAAACTATCCTCTTCATAATATTGTCATTATTCTGTCTTGGATTTCCCATTGTTTGATTATACATATACAGACATACATAAATACATGCATATGTATAGATATACAAAACGAAAGCATTGGTATGTTGATAGAGACACACACACACACACACACACACACACACACACACACACACACACACACACACACAAAATTCAAGCTTTCGCAACCAACGGTTGCTTCATCAGGAAAGAGGGAAGGAGAGGGAAAGACGAAAGGATGTGGGTTGTAAGGGAGAGGTAAGGAGTGATCTCAATCCCGGGAGCTGAAAGACTTACCTTAGGAGGAAAGAAGGGCAGGTATACACTCAAGCGCGCACACACATATCCATCCACACATATACAGACACAAGCAGACATGTATTATATATGTATAGATATACATCTATACATACTTAAAAATACTTTTACAAACTTTGGACATAGTTTCCTTACACCAAAATGAGGAAAATACATCATACAAACAAATGTCCAGCAGTCTTTCATTTTTGTGTTGATGTTCAATATCTTTACATGTGCAATCCAACAACTTCACTCATCTATGCACTCATCTGATTCATTGTATCCTAGACGGCATTGTGTTGCCAGGGAGACTTGTTAATGTTCGTCATTTGTCTGTCTTCATTGTGTGTGTTGTGTGCATGTACTATAGCTAGTGAGTTAACTGAAACTGCTCCATTCTAATATGGCAGGATATTCATTTCATAAGCAGGTAGACATATTGTTATGTATTGCCATGCAAATGGTAATGGATACAGATGTATCAGATGTATCAGATTTGTTTCCAGCCTAAAGACAGCTGAGTTGTCCAACTTCATATGCTGTGTGTCATCTTGATACTGAGATAGGATCTGTAGCACCACAGACCAGGAGGAGCATGTTCAGGGGGCTATTGAAGAATAGCCAGGTAACAGACAAGACAAGGACCCTGGCATGTGGTACATCCCAAAGCTGAAAATTGAGCATCCTTCAAAGCCAGTTATGTATCTGTAATATTTTGGTGTGCAGGGCCTTATGCCTGTTGATCACCCAACACAGGAGAACTTTTGCCAATGATTTGTTGCACAAATTGCCAATCCATTGTCTCTTCAGTTTTGTTTACAACATTTGGAAGAGTTGGAATAACAAACTCCCACAACATATACGTTGGGCCGATGGCAATCCTCATTCTACAATACAGGCTAGACATTAGCATCAGTTTGTGATTAATGAGTGGATTGAAATTGCAGGTGACTAACAAGCCATATATTCTCTAGAGGGACTATACGAATAAACACCCTCCACTACATACAAATAAGAAAAAATGTGGTTCACACATAGTGGAACTTCAGCACATGTCAGTCTCGGTATTCAAGATGCACTGCCTGGTATGTATTAGTACCATGACAAATGGCTTGGTAGATTAGGACCAGTACCATGGCCTCAGTGTACTCCCCTGACCTCAGTCCTTTGAATTATTATTTCTGGGGGCACTTAAAACAATTGGTGTACACATCAGACCACGTGGGTGCAGGAACTCTTCATTGACATGTCATGGGAGTCTATGAACCATTTGAGACCATCAGGGATTATTAGAAAGGGTGCAACGGTCCATTATTTGATGAGTGCATCCATGTTTAACAACCAAGAGGAGGACATTTTGAGTACTTATTATGAGTTTGTCTTGATGAGCTCCAGTCACCTAAATTGTAAACTTTCACCAGTAACTCGAAAATGAAGTATTTTCAGACTTGTACTTGTATGAATCTTTTTCCTTGTTTTGGTTTAGGGAATCTGTCACCAAAGTTTGTAAAAGTATTTTTGCAACAACCTGTATATATACATATTTACATAGATATATTTACACACACACACACACACACACACACACACACACAACAGGCATTGTTTTGGAACATAATAATCATCAAGAGATGTCCCTTCAAACACCAATTAAATATGGTAAAGATAACATTTGTGCCTCTTCAGAACATGATGACTTCAGTGCCAATCTGGTACAAGCATCAAAATTCCTTCTGTAGTTACTGAGATTACCCTTCACATACAGGCAGTAAAAGGCAGGGGGGGCTTCAGTTTATAACGTGAATGGAAGGAGAGTATATGTATTCTTTTATAGATTCTGGTAACAATAATTGTGTGTGCCTCAGTGGCCTGCTGCAAGTCACTGTGGTGACTAGCCAATTATCCAAGTGGGGAAAGGAAAAATACTGTTTAATGTGCAATCCAACCACATTTTGTTTCCAGTAAATGTCCATAAGAGATGAAAGCAAGGGAAAAGCACAGTTAAAAATCATTGGTCAACGCAGGATTCAATCCTGTCACCTTTGGGTTTCTGGGTGTGCACTTTCATCGCTAGACCAACAGGTATAAGAGGAATTGTGGTCAAGCTTCACTGTTCTGTAGAGTTGTAGCAGCTGTACTGCTAGATGGCAATGTCATTTCTTCCACAGCAGCAGGGACTGTAACTCAACATAGTTTAGACAATTTCCATGAAGTGTTTATAAATTGTGTGTGTAAATCTTCTTGTGAATTGGACTATTTAATAGAAACTGAGATAAAGATCCCTACAGTAATTCCTGATATTAGTTTGAACGTAAACAACCAGAAAGGACAGCATAGGACTTCACATGTGTAGACAAATAGAGTATGTTCAATAATAGTACTTTTGTTACAAAAATACGTATTAACAGTAATAAAACACAGCATTCAACCATAACAGCCACAATTCTTTTGTGCACAATGTTTTATCACTGAAGTTGGCAGCAAGTGGACGCAAAAACACCTCTGGTCTCATTTCTTAATGCAGAAAATGAATTGTTACTTTAATCTGTGTTGTACATTACAGTCAGTCATGACAAGGAAGTCAGTTTGTAATTTCAACATTAAATGGCTATCAGTTGTTACCGATATCCTCAGAATTAAGATGTGTTTTTGCTGTTTTCCTTGAAGTTTTATAAAAACTGTCAGTTTCTCATTATTTTTCTAAAAATCAGAGATTTCACTTTATTTAATTAAAAACTGACAATTTCATGTTGCTTGCATATTATTGTTTAAAAAATTGTAAAATCTGTTATTCTACATGTCTAATTTGATTAATATGTGATTGTTTTGTATTTGTTTTCTTGTTTTGGTGTAACACACATTTGAGCTTGTGCACAGTCTCTTAAGACATTGACATTGACAGAACATTAAAACTGTCTTTCTTATGCCTTATATTGGGTTTTTAACTGTTATTTTAAATCATCATTTTTCACCGTTTTACCATTTTTTACATCTATAATACCACACTGCGGTAATTAGTGAACATTCGTATTTCACGGTATTTATTTCCTATGAAGTGAAAATTCATATATTCTGCTGAAGAGTAGCAGCTGCCAATGAATTTGTAAAGTGAATATTCTATGAGTAGTACACAATATGCACAAAATGAGACTGTGAATGTGTAGTCTATAAATTAAATTATTTCAGTGTAATGTATAATTGAGGTAGCATCTTAACTTAACCTGTGAGTGAAGTATGTGATATTTAAGAGTGTGTTGTTTTGTTACAGAAAATACATAGCTATTCATGTATCTTCTTTTGTGGACAAATTTAACATCCTGGTACTGATGACTCAGAAGCTGTTTTCTGCTGTGGCAGACAGATGTTGTATTGAAGGTGGTGACAGTTTGATGACACAGGAATTGTTGCTGGGTGGACATTTGTATCTTCAGGTACTCAAAGATCGTTTCCAAAGCTGGTTGTCAGGACTTAAGATGAACATCCTCAAAAAAGCAGAATCAACACCTGGATTTATGTTGAAATTGCGTGAGTATAGTTATAGTTCATCCTTTAGATGTTCACATATGTAACACTTAAATGACGTATTAAATTACATCTCTCACCAGCACAATGTGCTTTATGAGACTAGTAACTAAGGAGATGCTTCTTGCTGGAGAAATACTTTAATCTTACACAGAAAGTCCCAAGAGGTACAAGGGTGTGCTGAAAAGTAATGCCTCCAAATTTTTTATGTGAAAACTGTTAAAGCGTTTTAATTAACAAACTTTATTAACATTCTACGTCTTTATGCTCTACATATTTATTTCTCAAACAATGGAAAAGCCAGGGTGGAATGTAACAATATCAGGAAAAGTATAGTTGCCACTCACCTTATAGCAGAGATGCTAAGAAAAAGACTGTCACAAAGTAGGCTTTTGGCCAACAAGGCGACACACACACACACACACACACACACACACACACACACACACACACACAAAAACTGCCATCTCTGGCAGCTGAAGAAGCCACACACTGTCTTTTTGTTGTGCCTGTCTGTGACTCAGCATCTCCGCTATAAAGTGAGTTGCAACTATCCTTTGCATAATATTTATTTCTCAACAAAGTCACTGTGGTGACAGACATTTTTCCTAATGGGAGACCAGTTCGTTAATATTGTCATGGTAGAATGCTGGACTGTGTTGATGGAACGACAATCTAACCTCTGCACTGCTTCAATAATATGAAAGTGAAGTCCTTGAGTGTGTTCTTTAAGTTTTGGAAACAAATGAGAATTGGATGGGGGCAAGTCGGGGCTGTTTGGAGGATGACCGATGACAGTGAACCCAAGGTCATCAGATTGTTGCAAATATCGCAGCACTTGTGTGGTCTGGCATTATCGTGCTGAAGGAAAGGGTGCTCTGTGTGTGAATGAACTCTTTGAATTGTGCTATTCAGTTTTCTGTGGGTCTCTTAATGCACTGGCATAGTTAAGTTACACACTGCCATGTCACATGCCACAGTTCAGAGCCCGCTATTTGCAGGGTTCGCATCTTGTGTCAGTGGTGTGGGCAAGTTGATCAAGTAATATGCATGACATGTAATACCCCAGCTGATATTGAGAACTGAATAAAAAATTCGAAGGCTTTATTTTTCACCATGCCCTCATATTATACTTTTTGGCTTGGGTTGGATTCAGCTGAAACTCCTGTATTGTAAATATCACAGAAGATCATATGGGATATCACATAAAATGTGAGACTGAATTGAGGATATCTTGGTAGGGAGGACACATCAAGATAAATAGTCGTCAACATATGTAAAAGTAATGTCAAGCCTATCCCATCAAATTGTGTGAAGACCCTTGCCGTTCCTATTGTATATTTATGAGGTCACAGACAATATTTTTTTTGCAGATAATGCAGTTACCTGTAATGCTGTACCATCTGAAAAGTGGTGCACAGATGTTCAGTCAGATTGTACTGAGATTTCAAATTGATACAAAGATTGGGAACTTGCTTTAAGAAATGTAGAATTTTGCACTTAAAAACGAAAAATATGTTGTTCTGTTACTACAGTATCAACGAGTCACAGCTCACACATATGTGGATGGAACAGTTAGTAGGGGGGTGTAACATGGAATGCTGACATAGATCCAGGTGTAGCTAAATTAGTTAGCAGACTGGTTTGTTGGTAGGCCACTAGAAAAATGCAATCAGTCAGCAAAGGAGACTCTTACTAAACATTCCCACAACCCATCCTAGAATATTGCTAAAACTTACAGGATCTGTACCAGAGAGAACTAAAAGGGAATGTTGACTGCATACAAAGAAGGGCACCACGAGTAGTCACATGTTTGTTAGACCCGTGGGAGAGTGTTACTGAGAAAATCTGAACTGGCCTTGAGAGCCTACTTACAGTGTTTCAAAAACCACCTGTAAGTGAGGAATTTAGTAATATACTACAACCACCTATGTATCACTCCCACAAGGATCTCGACGACAAGATTAATCTAATTACAGTGCATATTGAGGCATTTTTACGGTCATTCCTTGTGTGCTTCATACACAAAGGAAGTGGGAAGAGCTCTAATAACTGGTACAATGAGCTGTACCCTCTACAGTAAACTTCACAATGGTTTGTGGAGTATAGGTGTAAATATAGTTATTAATGAAAGTGAAATCATATTTAAAAGCCAAAAACTTACTGGTATTATTAAATCTTTTTCAGCTGAACTGCAGCTTGCAATTAAAAAAACAGGAAAACTTGAATCATCCTTAACATCATTTATTTCCACTGGGAACTTGCGAACCCAGTCTGGTCTTGGTTTAATGCAAGATAAAGGTAAGGCCTGTTAATGTGAAATAAATCATAAAATTATTTATATCTTTTGATTTTATTACAGTTGTAATTATTCTGTCCATTAGTGAGTGATAACTTCATTGCCTTCTACAAAAGAATTTATTTCTCTCTGTTATCTCTAATTTCTTTTTGGTGCAACTTTTTTTAGGGCTTACCATAATGGCAGAAAACATCAACCGTATGCGCTATATGTCTCATTTTCGTGCAGTGCATAGAGGATCTTTCTTTCAAGAAATGAGAACAACAGAAGTCAGGCAATTGCTACCAGATGCATGGGGTATGCTTCTTTTATCATGTTTAGTTATGCATTAATAACGTTAATACTGTAAATTTTTTCTAGTTTGTGCAACCGTGACAGTTATTTGGTATTCACTTTTTTCCTCTCACATAATTTTTGTATATGTTTTGTAGTAGACAGAATGTTAATTCAGAACATAATTGAGGATTTGTGGTGTACTTGTTCATGGGACTGTGCATGTTACCCCATTTGATGGAGGAGGGAATGATGCACTGCTCATTGCTTGCACTCCTGTGTTTTTCCATGTTAGTGGTTATTGTTAGTACACAATCAGTACAAATTTTTTAAGTTATTGGTAGGCGCGCATGAATAGTACATAGTTAAACATTGCTATCAAGTGGAAAAACCAAAATTTATGTTACAAAGAACTTGTGACATATTTTGTAATGTATTATAAAAAATTGTTGTGCTTGTACTTACATAAATATAGCAGATTTCACGGTAATCCTGTAAGATTTTTATCAATGTAAATAATGGATCAAGAATGTGACAATGAAAATTCTAGCAGACTGTTAATACTAAAGGATTAAAGGAGACAACTCATTGAATATTAGAGATGTTGAGTCACTGTCAGGCACAAAAAAAGAATGAAAACTTGCTAGCTCTTGTACAAATCCTGTAAGAAGCTTAAATACCAGTACAATATAACATGCACAAGTGTGTGTGTGTGTGTGTGTGTGTGTGTGTGTGTGTGTGTGTGTGTGCGTGTGCGTGTGCGTGTGCATGTGCGTGAAACAAGGTGACCATAGAATGCTTTCTGTGCAGGAAAAGACAGATTACTTTGCGACATTTCTCTCTTACTTTGTCCCTTGCACTACACTCCAGCTGTTGCCTGTCCTATGAGACGTCCTGAAAGTAAGTATTGTGTTGGAAAACAACTCACAGAAGCTTTTTTTCAAACCAAATTCATTTTTACCAAAAACAGGGTATCTTAACCTATCTTTCTACATAATTGCCATCATTGTTCAGACATTTGTCATAGTAAGAAACCAACTTTGCTGTGCCCTCTTCATAAAAAGATGCCACCAATGAAGACAACCATTGCTGAACACCATTTTGTCATCACTGTCAAAGCTCCTTCCTCCAAAATTCAAGCAGAAAGTTCAAGAACAAGTGGTAGTCAGAAGGTGTGATATAGGGGCTGTATGGTGGGTGATCAAACTGCTCCCAACCGAATTGCTGAATAAGGGTTTGAGTGAAGCCAGCAGAATGGGGACTTGCATTGTCATGAAGAACACAATGACTTGACTGACCATTCCACACTGCACAGCCCCAATCTTGCACCTTCTGACTACTATATGTTCTTGAACTTGAAGCATGATTTTTGGAGGATGGCACTTTGACAGCGATGATGACTGAAAAACCAGTCTTCAGCAGGGCTGTCTTCACTGGTGGCATCTTTCTATGATGAGGGCATAGAAGAGATGGTTTCCTGCTGTAACAAATGTTGAAAAATGGTGGAACTGTGTAGAAAAGTAGTTTGAGAAATGATCTTTCTTGTAAAAATAAAATTGTAAAAACAATTTTTCCCAAACGATACTTTCCACACACGCCTTGTAGTGACAAATGACAATGCTTGTGTGAGCATTGCTTCTGGTTTTGACTCTCCCTTGTGGAATTCATATGCTTGGAAAAATATTGCTGCCACTTCTTAATATTACATGAGAGATTTGTTTTGTTTTTTGTGGGGGGGGGGGGGCTAATGCTTGCTGCTTTCATGGTGTTTTTGATAAAGTCAAACTTTCTCCTTGTGTCCTTCTAAATGGTGAGCACCTCAGGAGGCTTAGCATTTGTTTGCTGTGCACAGGCTTCACATATCTGGGTTTGTTGAGCTGAGGACTGCTGAATGCCACTGGTTCTCTTTAGTTGTAAGCTCTGGACATGCTTCAGCAATCACTGTGCAGTGCAGCAGTGAAAAGTGGTGCGTCACAGGGAATGGGGATCTTCCTCAATCACCCACATCACAAGGACGTTAAAAATCTTTATAAAAGAAATCCTCAAACTCAAGGTGTGCTGCACACTGATGAGATGTGTGGCTGTTGAGGTAGAATAGTTGTTAGCTGGCAGCCTATGGGAAACATGCTGCATCTCAATGGTATAAGGCTTATTTTGGTAAGTGAGGCTCTGTCTGTGTGTTCACTGACTCCCCTAGCTGCCCATGGGACTTACATTAAGCCTAAATTCCTGTTTCTACTCCCAACAATTTCAGTGGTCCGTTGGGCAGTATTGACACCCAAACCCCAAAGAGACCCCAAAAGCTAGTCCACATGAGACGTCTGTGAATATGGGTAACATTGATAATAGTAAAAGACCGGACTTATGGTAAGTAATGTGTTTATTGTTGTTAAATGTGTCAAAGGTTTATTTTAAAAATTGTCACCTTTTTACATCCATGAAGTTCTAGATAGACTTGAAGGGTGACATAAATCTATCAAGAGGCTGCACAGTGGTGCACTCCTAATCGAGACACTGAAAGCTACCCAAGAAAATAAGCTGTTAAATGCCAAACTACTTGCAGAAGATGCCATCATTAGTGAGCTGGACAATAGGCTAAATTGTTATAAAGGAAGCTGTAACATGGCAGGACATACAGATATACAGGGTGGTCCATTGATCGTGACCAGGCCAAATATCTCAAGAAATAAGCGTCAAACGAAAAAACTACAAAGAATGAAACTTGTCTAGCTTGAAGGGTTTAACAAGATGGTGCTATGGTTGGCCCACTGGATGGTGCTGCCATAGGTCAAACAGATATCAACTGCATTTTTAAAAAACAGGTATGTAAAGAAATATGAATGTTTTAGTTGGACCACTTTTTTCGCTTTGTAATAGATGTCGCTGTATTAGTCACAAACATATGGCTCACAATCTTAGACGAACAGTTGGTAACAGGTAGGTTTTTTAAGTTAGAATAAAGAACTTAGGTAAATTTGAACATTTTATTTCAGTTGTTCCAATGTGATACATGTACGTTTGTGAACTTAACCATTTCTGAGACTGCATGCTGTTACAGTGTGATTACCTGTAAATACCACATTAATGCAATAAATGCTCAAAATGATGTCTGTCAACCTCAATGCATTTGGCAATACATGTAACGACATTCCTTTCAACAGCAAGTAGTTCGCCATCTGTAATGTTCACACATGCATTGACAGGGTGCTGATGCATGTTGTCAGGCATTGTCGGTGGATCATGATAGCAAATATCGTTCAACTTTCCCCACAGAAAGAAATCCGGGGATGTCAGATCCAGTGAACGTGCGGGTCATGGTATGGTGCTTTGATGACCAATCCACCTGTCATGAAATATGCTATTCAATACTGCTTCAACCGCATGCGAGCTGTGCGCCAGACATCCATCATGTTGGATGTACATCGCCATTCTGTCATTCAGTGAAACAACTTGTAGTAACATCAATAGAACATTACGTAGGAAATCAGCACACATTGCACCATTTAGATTGCCATCGATAAAATGAGGGCCAATTATCCTGCCTCCTATAATGCCACACCATACATTAACCCGCCAAGGACACTGATGTTCCACTTGTCGCATCCATCGTGGATTTTCCATTGCCCAATAGTGCATATTATGCTGGTTTACATTACCAATGTTGGCGAATGATGCTTCGTCACTAAATAGAATGCGTGCAAAACATCTGTCATCATCCCGTAATTTCTCTTGTGCCCAGTGGCAGAACTGAACACGACGTTCAAAGTCATTGCCATTCAATTCCTGGTGCATAGAAATATCGTATGGGTGCAGTCGATGTTGATGTAGCATTCTCAACACGGATGTTTTTGAGATTCCCGATTCTCACACAATTTATCTGCTACTGATGTGCAGATTAGCCGCGACAGCAGCTAAAACACCTACTTGGGCATCATCATTTGTTGCAGGTCGTGGTTGATGTTTCACATGTGGCTGAATATTTCCTGTTTCCTTAAATAACATAACTACCCAGTGAACTGTCCAGACACTTGGGTGGTGGTGGTGGTGGTGGTGGTGGTGGTGGTGGTGGTTAGTGTTTAACGTCCCGTCGACAACGAGGTCACTAAAGACGGAGCGCAAGCTCGGGATAGGGAAGGATTGGGAAGGAAATCTGCTGTGCCCTTTCAAAGGAACCATCCCAACATTTGCCTGAAATCACGGAAAACCTAAATCAGGATGGCCGGAGACGGGATTGAACGGTCGTCCTCCCGAATGCAAGTCCAGTGTGCTAACCATTGCGCCACCTCGCTCGGTACTTGGATGGTGTCGTCCAGGATGCCGAGCAGCATAAATAGCACATGCCCATTGGGCATTTTGATCACAATAGCCATACTTCAACACGATATCGACCTTTTCCGCAATTGGTAAACGGTCCATGTTAACACAGTTAATGTATCACGAAGCAAATACCATCTGCACTTGTGGAATGTTACGTGATACCACGTACTTATTTGTTTGTGACTATGACAGCGCCATCTATCACAAAGCGAAAAAAGTGGTCCAACTAAAACATTCATATTTCTTTACGTACTACATGAATATGTAATAAAAAATGGGGGTTCCTATTTTTTAAAAACGCAGTTGATATCTTTTGACCTATGGCAGTGCCATCTGGTTTCTGCCTTCAAGCTAGACGAGTTTCGTTGTTTGTAGTTTTTTTGTTTGATGCTTATTTTGTGAGATTTGGCCCGGTCACTATCAATGGACCACCTTGTAGATACCAAACAACTCCAACAGTAGTGGGAAAGTGAAAGGCTCAATGAAGTTTCAAATTTGGTGAAAAGAGTTTGATAGTGAGGCTCAGAAGTCAGCATCTTGTATCCTGACATCAAGTTTACTGGAGTATGTTTCGGCAGACTTTCTCTGCGCCAGTATGGTACTTTGAATGTCAACGCTTCGGTCACACCACGATGGCTTGCAACAGTCAGGCTGTGTGTGAAAGATGCAGTTCCAGTGGTCATGAACCTGATATTCAATACACTGCCCCATCCTTTTGTGTAATTTGCTCCCTAGCACATCTGGTTTAAAGCAAAGAATGTTCTGTCTTCTCAGAAGAGAGGAAAATCCATGAGAGTAAAGTGATACAATGCATTTCATATTCTGGTATGAAGAAGACATTTTAAGACTTTGCTTCGCAGCCACACACTTTCAAGCAGTTGTTTTTCCCTGTATTTTCAGAAAACTAGTGTTGCCATCCAGATGTTTACAGCTCAGCAGAGTACACCTACTGAATTTGTCAGTGTAGCTGCAAACCTGCACAGCAAGTCAAACCACCAAGCATTCCTACACCCGGAAAATTGTGGCAGCAGAACCTAATGTTGGAAAGAGAAGCACTGTCTCGTGCCAGGCAGAAGAAGGGAACCAAAAACATTCTTCCACTAAAGCGGTCTTGTTGGGGAGAAAAACCAACAAGCCAAAGTGAACAGATCTGAAACCATCAGACCATCAACCTTGACCATGTCTTGTGGATCAGATGATGACAATACTATTGATGTTACAGACATTGACATCTGCCTGAGGGAAGCAGCAAGTTCCTCAAGGAAGCCCCCCTCCCTGCTATGATTTCCACACCCAAAAAGAGTAACAGGGGAACACAGAGGAAAATATTACTGTTAAGAGGTCTTTCACATTTCATTGGAATGGTTTCAGGACACGTCTGGAGGAGCGATTATTTTATAACAGATAAATGTGTCTGTCTTCACGAGTCACATTTTAAACTCTGTGACACCCCTGTGCTGTGTGGCTGCATTCTCCGCAAAAAGGATGACCAAAGTGGAAATAAGAGCCAAAGGAAGAGTGGCTATTTTTGTAAGCAATGCATACTGGTCCTCACTTCTCTCCTTGACAACTAGCCTACAAACAGCATAATTTGTTGATAGTATCATCGCTCTACCAACACACACATGGGATACCAGACAAAGAGGCTATCAGTGAAATCCTTATTCTGCCCCCCTGATGCTTCCTTCTCTGTAGTGATTTTAATTTGCTTTAAGGTTCTGCAACAACCTGCCCCAGCAGTAGGACAGTTATGAATATTTCATATCCTCATGTGCTTATGAGACACCACATGCACTTCAGCACTGCAACAGTCATTGGCTGGAATTGATTCTTGATATGCTCTCCAGCCTTTCCCACATCACTGAAAGGGAGATGGCCAACTAGTTGTACTCAAGTAACCAACTCCCGATCTGGATTTACCTTCCAGACAGAGTAGTGCACCAAGCAAGGTGGTGCAGTGGTTAGCACACCGGACTCACAGTCAGTAGGACAACAGTTCTAACTCGTGTCCAGTCGTCCTGATTCAGTTTCCGGTGATTTCCCTAAATCGCTTCAGGCAAATGGTTCTTTTGAAAGGGCATGGCTGACTTCCTTCCCCATCCTTCCCTAATCTGTTGGGACTGGTAATCTCGCTGTTTGGTCCCCTCCCTCGAATCAACCAACAGAGTAGTGCTCGAAAGAAAGCTGCCACATTGGGTGCTCAGTAGGGCAGACTGGACACTTTATAGCCAACTTACTGTGCTTGAATCTCTTGACATTCTCCACAAATGATTGGGTCATATTACCAAGATGATCCACAATACTGCTGGAGCATCCATTGAACAGTCTTCAGGGCAGCTGAAAAGATAGCTTGTCCCTTGTGGAACAACAAATTCTGGTCTGCAATCAGGACGAGGTGGGCGGCTCTTGTGTATGTTCAGGTGCTGGACAATAGAAGAGAGCACCACAGACTTTCAGGTAACAAGTGAAATTTTAATGAATTGTTAGTGATTGCAAAAAGAGATAATGGCAGCAGTTCCCAATCACCATAATCTGTTCCCTAAAAGTACATATGTATGGGAGACCATCAAGAGGATTTTGGGGAGGGGAGGGCGGTGCCCAGTAGCTATTATAATGGGGACTGGAACTCTCTGGACCAACCCATGAGACATTTCCCAGATTATGGCTGCCTATTTTGTCACTGTTGCCATTGCCAGTCAGAATTCCACTTCCTGACACTACAGGATGGCTGCTGAGAGGGACAGTTGAGACTTCAATTCCATTACTGATGAAGAATACAACTGCCCCTTTTCCACGTGGGAGCTAGATTTTGCATTACCTGCAGCTTGTGACACATTAGTACCTGATCACAGCAGGGTCCATTAGAGCATGTTATGGAACCTTACAAGGTGAAGCAAGGAAGTCCTCCTTTCCCTTGTAAACATTTTGGTGTCATGATTCTTTCTTGACTCCTGGTGAGAAGCACTTTTAATTCGACCTTTAAAGTACCATACATGCCCAGATTGCTATCGTAGCCCTCACTAGATCCTTGGGATGGAGTGTGATGGTCAATTGCCACTGCCTTAGTCACTTCCAGTGTGGGTTTGGGAGGTATCGCTCCACCTTTGATAAGGTGCCCCTCCTGGAAGCAGCAGCAGCATCAACTAATGGGTCTATTTTTGTCATCTGGGACTTGTACAGTACTGCTTGGAAGCAGAATTTCATCAGGCAGCTTTGTGAATTGAGGATGTCTCCCCATCTTTACATGCCCTTCCTCTCTCCACGCTATTTTAGATAATGAGTCAGTGTCATTCTCTCTGACAGCTTTGAGCATGAGAATGGTGTCCCTCAAGATGGGGTATAAAGTGTTACGGTCTTTGCAATATCAATTAATAAATCAATAATGTATTACTGAAGGTTAAGAACCTGTCTAGAGTTGTTGAAAATTTCACTGTATTTTGTTTCTCCTTGAGCCTTGCAACAACTACTCATCATTTGCAAATGACTCTTTGACGATTGGAAGAATGGCCAGAGAAGAGGAGTTTTAATTTCTCAACCAAGAAGTCTGTGTGTGGCCTTTTTAACTGTTTGTGTTCTGTTTTAAATTATCCGAAGATGCAGATGGGAGACACTGATCTTAATTTTAAAGACTCTGTGAAGTTTCTGGGGCCCACATTTGACTCTAAACTTATGTGATTTCCACACCTGAAAAGTCTGTCTCTAAAAAGCACTCAGTATTTTAAAATGGCTTAGCCACAGTTCATGGGGTACAGACTAAAATTTCTGCATTTTAAATATCTGCAATTTTAAATTTTACATCAAATGCCTTTACGGGGAGGAGAAGGCCTCACGAGTAAGAAGTTTCGACAAGCTACGTGGTAAGAGAGCAAAACTTTCTTTAAGTTTTTTAGTGAGATGTCGGGACCATGGCGTAATACCAAAATGTGCTAGCATGACATATTCTGTTAAGATGGCCACTGCATGGAAGATAACGGGGAAGGCGAGTCGTGCTATTGTGAAGGAGAGAATCTGTTATACGAGACAAATGTTGAATGCTATTTCAGAACCACTGTTCTACATACATCAGCACTTCTTTCTCCTGTATCATGGGACTGTGTTGAATGGAGTGACTTCAGCCAAGTTTGACAGGATATATAAGGATGCAAGTTCTCGACAGATGTCACAATTTGATTGCTTGGCACCACAACAGTCATCGCCACAGGCAATAAGTGCGTGACGTTCCATTGTTAACTTCACCGAGAAGAATGTGGATGTTGCAACGCTGTCTGTTTTGGGTAAATGACTCAGTTATGCACCTACACCTCTGATGAGTTTCTGGAGTGGCTGTTGAAGTAGCTGTACGACACCTTCCTGTGGACGCTGCTCTTTTGAAAGCTCCTTCTCAGTGCAATAATATAACCTCTGAAGAAAGGGATGCACTATGAAATTCCCTAGAGGATCTGGACGTAGTGGTGCTGAAGGCTGATAAAGGTAACTCAACTGTTCTGTTACCTCTTAGTTTGTATTTGGAGAAGATGTATGGACTACTTAGTGATACTATGTACAGAAAGAGGGATCACGATCCTACAGTACGTGTGCAATGGAAGACATACATATGATTTAGCTAAACATCTTGCTTTCTTGCTGAGGCCATTAGTTGGCAAATGCCCACATCATATAAGGAACTGCCAATTTTATCAACAGACTGGGGGCTCTCCACCTAAGTAGTTTGGATCTTCTAGTGAGTTTTGATGTAGTATCTCTTTTTACAAAGGTACCTCTTGCTGATATATTGAAGCTCCTAGTCAACAGTTTGAGGGTAAATTTCCAGAGCTTCATCTGAGTATGACTGGATCCACAAACCACTTGCTACAATCATAACAGACCACTTATCAACAGTAGAGCAGGAGGAGCTGATACAAACACTCAAATGTTAAGACACTTCAAAATGAATTTAAATTGAAGTCTCTTGAAAATTTTTGGCTGCAGACTCAGAATGAATATCCCAATTTAGTAGAAAGGACAGTGGAAGTGTTATTACCCCGCACATCAACTTACTTGTGTTAGCCAACATTTTCTGGAATTGTGTTAATCAAGATGGAACATCAGTCTTCACAGCAGCTGGAAGGTGATTTGCAACTTGCTGTGTCAAAGAACCAACCAAGACTGGATTTGCTTTCTTCACAAATTCAAGTACAAGCATCGCAGTAAATGTGCAAATGACAGAAAAGTTCTGAATTTAGCACCATGTAGATTTTTACTGTTGTTTATTTTGTTTTGGGATGATCAGTTTGAATATAACAATTCCTGAATGGACATTTAAATGTTGTTTATTGTTCTACTGTCATTTGTAACTCGTGGTCTCTCAAACATTAGAACATTCTAAATGAATTAAAAACAGTGTTGGTATAGTTCAGAGAAGCTGGTGGCGGAGGGAAGGACCTAAATGCACGAGTTGTGAAGTAACAATTGAAATTGAGCATGTTGTGTCAACTGCATGTTGTGCCACTGGATGATCAACTTTGTTCTTGGCAACAGCTTGGTGCTGGCCATTCTTCCTAGTTAACAGCTGATTGACAGGTTTTAAAGTTCTGCACGAAGTCTGTAGCAGATCTCCATCCTGTCTCATACAGAGACACAGAATTATTTTAGACTTAATGAATTTTAAGAAAAATTGCACTCCATATTTCAATTTGTTATTTAACATTTAAGAGAAGCATCACAATTTTAAATTTGTGTACGCTGATTGTTCCAAACAAGAGGTTTCCATTGACAATTCTAAAGTGTTCCCAAATTACGTCTTCAGGATTTGCCTTCCTCCAGGATATTCTGTACTTTTGCAGAGCTCCCCATGATCCTAAATGTGCTGGAGCAGATGAGGCATCTTCCAGACAAACAGTTTCTCATCTGGCACAATACCCTTAATAGCCTACAACCTTCTCAGCACATGTATCCACCTTAGAAGATTGTCAGTGGATACATGACCAGCTGTATTTCCTTGAAAGATGGGGGAAAGCAAGTGTCAGTCCCTAGGAAAGCCCTAAGAGCATTCGTAGAGGTATTCTACTTAACTTCTGGTCTCAGAAACTGACATACGGCCGGGAGAGCGGTGTGATGACCAGATGCTCCTCCATATCCGCATCCAGTGACACCTATAGGCTGAGGATGACACGGTGGCCGGTTGGTACCATTAGGCCTTCATGGCCTGTTTGAGAGGAGTTTACTTTTTTTTTTTTTAATTCTACTTAACTGCAAAATCCAGATCACCACACATTATTAGAGAGAAATTACTTCTTACAATAGTCATCAAAATGAGCAAAAAATGCATTGAGAAAGATTCAAAGAGAGCTTGAAGTCTGATATTACTCTTAGATGATACCGTGGCTCATCATATTGATGTAATAGTCACTGACATGAAAAATCAATTGCTACCTTGTCTTCGTGATAGCCCAAAATGTGCCCTACACCTTGGTGACAACACTGGTATTAGAAATGTTTCCCAGGTTCTAATTGTTGTAGTTGTGGTCTTCTGTCCTGAGACTGGTTTGATGCAGCTCTCCATGCTACTCTATCCTGTGCAATCTTCTTCATCTCCCAGTACCTACTGCAACCTACATCCTTTTGAATCTGTTTAGTACATTCACCTCTTGGTCTCCCTCTATGATTTTTATGCTACACGCTGCAGTCCAATACTAAATTGGTGATCCCTTGATGCCCCAGAATATGCCCTAACAACCGATCCCTTCTTCTAGTCAAGTTGTGCCACAAACTCCTCTTCTCCCCAATTCTATTAAATACCTCCTCATTAGTTATGTGATCCACCCATCTAATCTTAAGCATTCTTCTGTAACACCACATCTTGAAAGCTTCTATTCTCTTCTTGTCTAAACTATTTATCATCCTCGTTTCACTTCCATACGTGGCTACACTCCATACAAATAGTTCCAGAAACGACTTCCTGACACTTAAATCTATACTTGATGTTAACAAATTTCTCTTCTTCAGAAACACTTTCCTTGCCATTGCCAGTCTACATTTTATATCCTCTCTACTTCAACCATCATCAGTTATTTTGCTCCCCAAATAGCAAAACTCCTTTACTACTTTAAGTGTCTCATTTCCTAATCTAATTCCCTCAGCATCACTTGACTTAATTTGACTACATTCTATTATCCTTGTTTTACTTTTTTTTAATGTTCATCTTATATCCTCCTTTCAAGACACTATCCATTCTGTTCAACTGCTCTTCTAAATCCTTTGCTGTCTCTGACAGAATTAAAATGTCATTGGCGAACCTCAAAGTTTTTCGTCTCCTTGGATTTTAATACCTACTCTGAATTTTTCTTTTGTTTCCTTCACTACTTGCTCAATATACAGATTGAATAACATCGGGGAGAGGCTACAACCCTGTCTCACTCTCTTACCAACCACTGCCTCCCTTTCATGTCCCTCGACTCTTATAACTGCCATCTGGTTTCTGTACAAATTTTTGTTAAGAAAATGAAATGCAAGAGGACTTCCTATTTTGCAAAGCTCTGGAAGGGAGGACTACAGGCAAAGG
The DNA here is from genome assembly GCF_023897955.1 of Schistocerca gregaria. NCBI lineage: Eukaryota > Metazoa > Arthropoda > Insecta > Orthoptera > Acrididae > Schistocerca > Schistocerca gregaria. The sequence goes on from NC_064921.1 coordinate 302,772,776, forward strand.
TATTTTCTTTCTTGTGAATTCCTTTTTTGCTGACAACAGTCTGGCATGGAGAAATTGTTGGTATATGTTCCAGTGGGATGGCAGTATTTACTGGAATTAAAAAGGGATTCATGACAGGAGGTGTACTGTTTCTCCTTTTGTAAAATCCATACAGTGCATGTTACACAGGGAGGTGTTGGCTTCTAAAGTAATATAACTGGAAGTCAGTGAAGTGCTGAAAGATGGAGTCAGTGTAGTAAATTTTGTGAAAGCAAGAGTTTTAAATGGTGGGCTATTTTCATTCTTTGCAAGGGGTTGGGTTATATGTATGATTCGCTTCTGTTGCGCATGGAGGTATGTTGATTGTCTCGTGGTAAAATGCTTTTTCACATTGTGGAGGTGAAGGATGTACTTTGTCTTTTCCTAATAAACAGCAATCCTGCACTCATGGCTCTGTTTCTGGATGAAAAAGGGCTTCTAATATTGTGCTACGTGGTCAACATTTTTGAGTAGCTGAATGATCTTAACGTGTCAATGTAAGACCAAAAAAGTAATATATTTCTAAGTGAGAAGGAGCTTTCATTTAAGAGAACACTTGGACTTTGGAAAACCCAGATGGAAAAAGGCAGTGTATTTTCTTGACTCTGATTCCGTGAAAAAAAAAAAAAAAAGTTGAAAGTAGGTAAAATTGGTAGAATTGATGTAGAATATATTGAAGCTCCTAGTCAACAGTTTGAGGGTAAATTTCCAGAGCTTCATCTGAGTATGACTGGATCCACAAACCACTTGCTACAATCATAACAGACCACTTATCAACAGTAGAGCAGGAGGAGCTGATACAAACACTCAAATGTTAAGACACTTCAAAATGAATTTAAATTGAAGTCTCTTGAAAATTTTTGGCTGCAGACTCAGAATGAATATCCCAATTTAGTAGAAAGGACAGTGGAAGTGTTATTACCCCGCACATCAACTTACTTGTGTTAGCCAACATTTTCTGGAATTGTGTTAATCAAGATGGAACATCAGTCTTCACAGCAGCTGGAAGGTGATTTGCAACTTGCTGTGTCAAAGAACCAACCAAGACTGGATTTGCTTTCTTCACAAATTCAAGTACAAGCATCGCAGTAAATGTGCAAATGACAGAAAAGTTCTGAATTTAGCACCATGTAGATTTTTACTGTTGTTTATTTTGTTTTGGGATGATCAGTTTGAATATAACAATTCCTGAATGGACATTTAAATGTTGTTTATTGTTCTACTGTCATTTGTAACTCGTGGTCTCTCAAACATTAGAACATTCTAAATGAATTAAAAACAGTGTTGGTATAGTTCAGAGAAGCTGGTGGCGGAGGGAAGGACCTAAATGCACGAGTTGTGAAGTAACAATTGAAATTGAGCATGTTGTGTTCAACTGCATGTTGTGCCACTGGATGATCAACTTTGTTCTTGGCAACAGCTTGGTGCTGGCCATTCTTCCTAGTTAACAGCTGATTGACAGGTTTTAAAGTTCTGCACGAAGTCTGTAGCAGATCTCCATCCTGTCTCATACAGAGACACAGAATTATTTTAGACTTAATGAATTTTAAGAAAAATTGCACTCCATATTTCAATTTGTTATTTAACATTTAAGAGAAGCATCACAATTTTAAATTTGTGTACGCTGATTGTTCCAAACAAGAGGTTTCCATTGACAATTCTAAAGTGTTCCCAAATTACGTCTTCAGGATTTGCCTTCCTCCAGGATATTCTGTACTTTTGCAGAGCTCCCCATGATCCTAAATGTGCTGGAGCAGATGAGGCATCTTCCAGACAAACAGTTTCTCATCTGGCACAATACCCTTAATAGCCTACAACCTTCTCAGCACATGTATCCACCTTAGAAGATTGTCAGTGGATACATGACCAGCTGTATTTCCTTGAAAGATGGGGGAAAGCAAGTGTCAGTCCCTAGGAAAGCCCTAAGAGCATTCGTAGAGGTATTCTACTTAACTTCTGGTCTCAGAAACTGACATACGGCCGGGAGAGCGGTGTGATGACCAGATGCTCCTCCATATCCGCATCCAGTGACACCTATAGGCTGAGGATGACACGGTGGCCGGTTGGTACCATTAGGCCTTCATGGCCTGTTTGAGAGGAGTTTACTTTTTTTTTTTTTAATTCTACTTAACTGCAAAATCCAGATCACCACACATTATTAGAGAGAAATTACTTCTTACAATAGTCATCAAAATGAGCAAAAAATGCATTGAGAAAGATTCAAAGAGAGCTTGAAGTCTGATATTACTCTTAGATGATACCGTGGCTCATCATATTGATGTAATAGTCACTGACATGAAAAATCAATTGCTACCTTGTCTTCGTGATAGCCCAAAATGTGCCCTACACCTTGGTGACAACACTGGTATTAGAAATGTTTCCCAGGTTCTAATTGTTGTAGTTGTGGTCTTCTGTCCTGAGACTGGTTTGATGCAGCTCTCCATGCTACTCTATCCTGTGCAATCTTCTTCATCTCCCAGTACCTACTGCAACCTACATCCTTTTGAATCTGTTTAGTACATTCACCTCTTGGTCTCCCTCTATGATTTTTATGCTACACGCTGCAGTCCAATACTAAATTGGTGATCCCTTGATGCCCCAGAATATGCCCTAACAACCGATCCCTTCTTCTAGTCAAGTTGTGCCACAAACTCCTCTTCTCCCCAATTCTATTAAATACCTCCTCATTAGTTATGTGATCCACCCATCTAATCTTAAGCATTCTTCTGTAACACCACATCTTGAAAGCTTCTATTCTCTTCTTGTCTAAACTATTTATCATCCTCGTTTCACTTCCATACGTGGCTACACTCCATACAAATAGTTCCAGAAACGACTTCCTGACACTTAAATCTATACTTGATGTTAACAAATTTCTCTTCTTCAGAAACACTTTCCTTGCCATTGCCAGTCTACATTTTATATCCTCTCTACTTCAACCATCATCAGTTATTTTGCTCCCCAAATAGCAAAACTCCTTTACTACTTTAAGTGTCTCATTTCCTAATCTAATTCCCTCAGCATCACTTGACTTAATTTGACTACATTCTATTATCCTTGTTTTACTTTTTTTTAATGTTCATCTTATATCCTCCTTTCAAGACACTATCCATTCTGTTCAACTGCTCTTCTAAATCCTTTGCTGTCTCTGACAGAATTAAAATGTCATTGGCGAACCTCAAAGTTTTTCGTCTCCTTGGATTTTAATACCTACTCTGAATTTTTCTTTTGTTTCCTTCACTACTTGCTCAATATACAGATTGAATAACATCGGGGAGAGGCTACAACCCTGTCTCACTCTCTTACCAACCACTGCCTCCCTTTCATGTCCCTCGACTCTTATAACTGCCATCTGGTTTCTGTACAAATTTTTGTTAAGAAAATGAAATGCAAGAGGACTTCCTATTTTGCAAAGCTCTGGAAGGGAGGACTACAGGCAAAGGTATTTTCTTTCTTGTGAATTCCTTTTTTGCTGACAACAGTCTGGCATGGAGAAATTGTTGGTATATGTTCCAGTGGGATGGCAGTATTTACTGGAATTAAAAAGGGATTCATGACAGGAGGTGTACTGTTTCTCCTTTTGTAAAATCCATACAGTGCATGTTACACAGGGAGGTGTTGGCTTCTAAAGTAATATAACTGGAAGTCAGTGAAGTGCTGAAAGATGGAGTCAGTGTAGTAAATTTTGTGAAAGCAAGAGTTTTAAATGGTGGGCTATTTTCATTCTTTGCAAGGGGTTGGGTTATATGTATGATTCGCTTCTGTTGCGCATGGAGGTATGTTGATTGTCTCGTGGTAAAATGCTTTTTCACATTGTGGAGGTGAAGGATGTACTTTGTCTTTTCCTAATAAACAGCAATCCTGCACTCATGGCTCTGTTTCTGGATGAAAAAGGGCTTCTAATATTGTGCTACGTGGTCAACATTTTTGAGTAGCTGAATGATCTTAACGTGTCAATGTAAGACCAAAAAAGTAATATATTTCTAAGTGAGAAGGAGCTTTCATTTAAGAGAACACTTGGACTTTGGAAAACCCAGATGGAAAAAGGCAGTGTATTTTCTTGACTCTGATTCCGTGAAAAAAAAAAAAAAAGTTGAAAGTAGGTAAAATTGGTAGAATTGATGTAGAATATATTGAAGCTCCTAGTCAACAGTTTGAGGGTAAATTTCCAGAGCTTCATCTGAGTATGACTGGATCCACAAACCACTTGCTACAATCATAACAGACCACTTATCAACAGTAGAGCAGGAGGAGCTGATACAAACACTCAAATGTTAAGACACTTCAAAATGAATTTAAATTGAAGTCTCTTGAAAATTTTTGGCTGCAGACTCAGAATGAATATCCCAATTTAGTAGAAAGGACAGTGGAAGTGTTATTACCCCGCACATCAACTTACTTGTGTTAGCCAACATTTTCTGGAATTGTGTTAATCAAGATGGAACATCAGTCTTCACAGCAGCTGGAAGGTGATTTGCAACTTGCTGTGTCAAAGAACCAACCAAGACTGGATTTGCTTTCTTCACAAATTCAAGTACAAGCATCGCAGTAAATGTGCAAATGACAGAAAAGTTCTGAATTTAGCACCATGTAGATTTTTACTGTTGTTTATTTTGTTTTGGGATGATCAGTTTGAATATAACAATTCCTGAATGGACATTTAAATGTTGTTTATTGTTCTACTGTCATTTGTAACTCGTGGTCTCTCAAACATTAGAACATTCTAAATGAATTAAAAACAGTGTTGGTATAGTTCAGAGAAGCTGGTGGCGGAGGGAAGGACCTAAATGCACGAGTTGTGAAGTAACAATTGAAATTGAGCATGTTGTGTTCAACTGCATGTTGTGCCACTGGATGATCAACTTTGTTCTTGGCAACAGCTTGGTGCTGGCCATTCTTCCTAGTTAACAGCTGATTGACAGTCACGCCAACATGAAAAGCCGTGCAGTGTTTGCAGCAGAGTTTTTATATGACATGGCTACTTTATGGGGGCCCCGGCTTGTGATGGGATAGGATAAGTCTGAGAGGACTGGAGTAGGAGGTGCTGTGTGGATGGATTGGGCAGGTTGTGTATCTTGTTCTGCGACTGTAATATGATCTGTGTGGCAAGGGATTGGGAGTGGGAGTGGAATAGGAATGGACTAGGATGTTGTGTAGGTTGGGCAGTCATCACCAAACTGTTGCCAAGAACAGTGTTGACAACATGGTGGCACAAAATGCAGCTGAACATAGCATGCTCAAGCTCAGGGACGGCCATGGCATGCCAAACGGCACGCATGTACAGATGTGCTACACACGTACCGTCCAGGGCTCGGTCCATCTTGCCGCTACTCGGCTTTCCTCGTTCTTTCGTGGCACTGCTCGGCATGGCGCAACATTAGACTAGCTGTGCGATGCAACATCTTTTCATCCGGCATAGGGTGCATTAGTTGATTCGTAGTGGCCGCCATGTTTATTCCTTGCTATTTGTTAGCACACACGCGGACGTTTATAAGTACTGTACAGTGGTTGTTGCAATGGAACACACGCTCACAAAGAGGCGGGGTAGTGACACATCGTCACGAGCCTAGGATGAAAATTCTCGATGTCTATTATGCAGTCGCATACTCGCCGGGCACCGCAAATTTGCAACGGAATGGCATTATAACATCACACACAAAGGTCTTAATGATGTAGTTGGGTTGATAGATCATACAAGTTGGCGGAATTAAGAAGACGTAGTGTTATGCAGCGAGGCGGACTGAACGCAACTACCACTTACAAATCTTTGTTTTTCTGATGTTTGTATTTGTACATATTTGTCGTTAGAATTCGAATTTAGAGTTCACTCAATTTTTGTTTCCTTTTTTTAGCCTGCAACCGAAAGTAGTGACCTGTCTTTGAGAGCAAGCTACAAAATAGCGCTCAAAATTGCAAGAGCGAATAAGCCTTTCAGTGATGGTGATTTCATCAAGGAGTGTATTGTTGAGGTGGCGGAGCTCTTGACACCATTGGAAGTAAAGAAGTTTAGTGAAATTAGTCTTTCCGGACAGACAATAGCTCACCGCATAGCTGGTATGGCAGCGGATGTCTACAGGCAGTTATAGTGCCTGCAAGTTTATTGCATTCTCGATTGCTTTGGACGAGTCGACCGACATTTCGGACAGAGCACAACTAGCGATTTATGTTTGTGGAGTCGACACAAATTTGCATGTGATGGAAGAACTGTTAGATTTAGTACCAATGAAACACACAATGAGGGGTGCCGACCTGCTAAAAGCAGTTGAAGAGGCAGTTGAAGCCATTAGCCTGAATTGGAAAAGGTTAGTTTCAGTCACCATGGATGGAGCGCCAGCAATTCGAGGTGCTCAGAATGGGCTTGTAGCATCGTTGTGTAAAAAGCTAGGACGATCGACAGAAGATTTGTACGGAATTCATTGTTTTGTACACCAAGAAGCTCTTTGTGCTAAGTATGCAAATTTGGAGCACGTGATGAAGTTGGTAGTCACCATAGTACATTTTTGAACAGTTTCTCATGGAACTGAACGAAGAATACGGAGATGTTATTTACCACTGGGAAATACGTTGGTTAAGTCGAGGATCATGCCTCGAAAGATTTTTCAATTTAAGACTCACTATTGTTGAGTTCCTGAAGGAAAAAGGAAAGGCAGAGCCAAAATTAGAAGATCCAAAATGGATTGCAGACCTTGCCTTTTTAGTTGATCTGACTGCACTCTTGAACACTCTCAATAAGACTTTTCAAGGTGAGTAGCAGTTTATTTCTGATCTGATGAAAAAAGTGGATGCATTTAATAAGAAACTCACATTGTGGAAGGAACAACTCATGAAAATGAATACCGCCCATTGCCCTACGCTCTCTCTAAAGTCAGAGAGAACGCAACTTCCAACGAATTCGTTTCTGTGTTGAAGAAACTAAAGGCACAATTTTCTAAACATTTTCAGGACAATGCCAGTCTGACATCTGTTTTTGAACTATTTTCTAGACCCTTTGCCGTTTCAGTTGAAAGTACTCCAGTGCAAATGGAATTGATCGATCTGCAGTGTAATTCCCATTTAAGAGACAAATTTTTTTACGTAAAAACTGGCCAGGAATTTTACATAGGTTTTCCTCGGGAAGAGTTTCCCCGTCTCCACAATGAGGCTGCAAAAGTTATATCACTGTTTGGATCGACATACATGTGCGAAAGGTTTATTTCGATTATGAAACTAAATAAGTCAGGATTACGTGGCAATCTGAGTGACGAAAATATGATAAACTGTCTGCGTTTGTCTGTGTGCTGTCAGTTTGTGCTGGATATGTTCTTTATTATGTCTACAGTGAACCAAAAATAATTAAATTAATGGTGATAATTTTGTTGTATTTGTGATATGTTTTGTTGAGAATTGTAGTTATTGCAAATTTTGTACAGTAGTTCCAGAATATAAAATTTGCTTGTTTCACATGTAGTTGGAATCACTTACTCCACATCATACTGCATGCTGTAGACTACTTTCAAGTCTGTTTCTATATCTCAGCTTAAATGTTGTAAAAATTTTATGAGTGATGATGTGAGAAGCACGATATTGTTGGTGTAATGCAGTTTCAAACCCAGTGTTATTGTTATTTTTCTGTAGGTGTACGAACAGCCAACAAAGATTCAGTATTGCTCAACATGATGTGTTGTACAGAGCTTAATATTATCAAATGCCGTAATATGAAACTAAGCCACATGCTAGCAGGGCAGTGTTCCTTATGCGAATGCACTGACGCGTGCGGTGTGTTCGTAGTTCTGCGCATGTGCGCACAGTCAGCTGGTGTGGTAGTGGAGGACATGTAGCGTCAGAAGGGAGCAATCCGCACGCATGTCAAACCTCGGCACGCGTGCCGCGTTCTTGGCCGTCCCTGCAGTCAAGCTCAATAGCTGTTTCAAAACCTGGCCCATCTGAATCCTTCCCTCCACCACCATCTTCTCTGAACTACACAGATTGAGTTATCCCAATGACACATCTTTCCCTCCCGTAATAATCCTGGCCTCGGTCTCAGCTAACCCACTGCCCCCTCCCCCCCCCCCCCCTCCCAACCCCATCCCCATCCCCATCATCCATCCAACAGTTTCCCCTTCCTCTGCCCTGTCACTCCCTCCTATTTTATCTCCCCAATTTGCCTTCAGTGTGTGCCACTCCTGCCTTCAGTGTGTGCTGCTCCCCACCTGCCACCCTTGCCTCACTCATTCCTTGCTGGCAAACCATTCACCTCCATCTGAGCCACTAGCCATCACTCTCCTGCCTCCTCCTCCGTCTCCCCACCCCACCCCACCCCACTCACACCACAACCAGTCCGCCTGCTGAGTAACAAAAGCATTGGCATCGCTAATCCAGCTGGCACCCTGTAGGGGCCTGTGTGTGTGTGTGTGTGTGTGTGTGTGTGTGTGTGTGTGTGTGCTTTTTTACTCTAGCTCATTAAAGAATGACTCCAAAAGCTAGTAAGTTTTTAAGTTTTCTTTCTTTTGTGTGTGCCTATCAACTACCCAACAAGTTGGCTTTTTGGTTTCAGTCAGTCACAGAAAATGTTGGCAACTTTAAATCGCATACACACTGGCCAGGGAAGAAGTGTTGACACTCTCTAAAAATGGGTAAAGATACCAACTTCAAATTGTGACTGCGGAGTTTAAAAACAAACAATCCAGCACATAGTGTTACCTTGTTGTGTTCTCTGAGGAGAGCATTATTTTGTCTTGTTTCTTCCGGTAGTATATGGCTCAGGGCTTGCAGTCACACATTAGGAGTAGATTTTATTGTGCCACTGATAATGCTCATGTTGTCGTTTAATACCACATCAATCCTGTTTGTCTATGGGCTGCAAGAATGTTCTTAGAACATTTCTAGCTGTTTTATATAGCCACACAACATATTACAATAACTTGGCAAGAATCAGTGTTTACTATTAAGACATAGTAACTTACTCTTGAGTATAATGATAGTTTAATTTCTCATGTTTTGTTTTGTTTTTATGAACTAATGTGCTCTGTACTTATTAACAGGTTTCATTTGTCCTGCTCATACACCTGATGGCACTCCTTGTGGATTGCTGAACCATCTGACCAAAGATTGCGTAGTGACACAGGCAGCAGATCCACAGTTAGTGGCTCAAATTCCATCCATTTTAGTATCGTTGGGTATGCTGCCCCTGGGATCGATAACTCTTTGCTCGTATAACCACTCACAGTGTTTTGTTGTTGTTTTGGATGGACGTGTCTTGGGCTATGTCCCAAAAGATGCAGCTCCTAGTCTTGTACAACAGCTACGCCTGATGAAGGCCCATGGTGTGAAGGTTTGTACTTAGTTTCATACTGTATGTAGTTTTTGCAGCATAGAGGAAAAAAAAAAAGAGGACATGGGGGCACACAGAGCAAGAAAACCACAATACTACATCATAGTATGGTCAAATCTAAGTCTAGCTCTATTCTTGAAATCACTGTGTAAAGCCCATGAAAATGAACTTGTTGTGTTACCATCATGAGTTCTTCCCATTTCGTTCATGGGCAGAGACTAAAAATGTAAATCCAGTAACCTTAATTTTTCATCATTTATGCAAGTAGTTATTGTAAATGCCCTACAATGTGTCCTTGGGATTAGAGTAGGAGTAAAATGACATTGGTTTCTCTCTGAGTTGTTTTCTGTTTTCATTCTGCAGATCCAGGAAGAGAAACTTCAGTACTCCTAGAATTCAAAACTTTTTATGAACTGTAGGTCAACTCAGCCACAGAGCGTAATGGACTGTACTATGGAGCAGAAGTTGCCTCCAAAGTATACTGTACAATCTGCAATTTTTAACGAAAGAAATAGCATTTAATGAACAGGTAAAATGATGCGTGTAGGTGCAGTGAAGCACGGACTCTGAGTTTTACATTAATTGTTAATGGAGACATGACATGATACAGATCACAGTGCTAGTAATCATTTTTTTTAAAAGTGCACATAATTTTTTTTAGTGAAAAAGGCACAACTGATTTCCTTCCTCATCCTTTTTTAATCCAATCTTGTGCCCCACCCCCAATGACCAAGCTGTTAGCTGGATGCTAAACTCTAATCTACCTTTCTTGCACCTTTTTTTGTGACAACATTACAAATTGGGATAAATTGCTGCTCACCACTTAGCGGAGGCTTGGAGTGGCAGACAGACAGCTGTATTCAAATGTAGGCAGTTGGATATTATTGGAGTCATTCATTTTATTTATTGTATGGCCTACATTGCTATTCTTATATACTTTATATACAATTTAATTACAAATTGATATCCAGACATAGCCTCCTCTATTACAGATAGGAAGTCGATGAAGGTTCCCTTGTAAGATTGAACAGGGCATTATTCCACTAAGCACTGGGTTGTTTGTTTTTCAGCACTGCAGTCGCAATTTGGAGTTGGTATCTCTTCCCATTTGTAGAGGGCATCAACACTTCTGTGGTCTGTGCGTACGTGATTTAAAGTTGTCCACACTATGTGTGACTGATTGAAGCCAGGCAGTTTCTAATTTAGCTTGAAGCTTCGGCAATTTGATAGACAGTGTTCTCCCCAGTGTCGTTTCCAGAGATTCTGGATGTCAAAGTTGGAGGTCGTCATCTCTTTAGCAGTGGGTAGTGGTGGACTTCCCGAAGTTTTCTGCGCTTCAGGTCAGCTATGTCATGTGTATGGGCAGCTGAAGTTTATTAATTACATTGTTGTATTCTGTGAGGAGAGCATTTTTTTCTCCGTATCTCATCTGGTGTTACATGGCTTAGGACTGGCAATTATATACTAGGGGTAGATTTTATTGTGCCACTGATGATGCACATGTTGTCATTAAATACTACATAAATTATTAATCCATACTGGAGCACAGTATTCTGCCACTGAGTAGATAAGGCCAGTTGCTGATGTGCAGTGTGTTTGCTGTGGACCCCCAAGTAGTGCCCTACAATTTATGGATGAAGACATTTCTTGTCCTCCTTTTGCCTTCAGTCTTTGTCCGGTACTCGTAAGTGTGTGTCCTGCCCAGTGTAACTCCTAGATATTTGGGGTAGTTGTTATGGTCCAAAGATGAGATTGATACTTCTGCCTTGTTTGGGTTTGGCTGCAGTCTCAATTTGCAAAAATAGCCACTCAGTGACTTCAGATTGGTCTTTAGTGGCCTCAAATGATCCACGTTGTGCAGCTAGGGCCCAGCCATCTGCATAGCCAAACTTCCTAGATGGTCTGTTTGGGATGTCGGAAATGTGAAGATTGAAGAATGTAAGGGCAACAACTGAGCTCTGTGGTAGCCTGTTGTTGAGTAGCTTGGTGGAGCTCTTTCTTTCTCCGGTAAACACTTTAAAAGCTCTCCCAGCAAGCATGTTATTGATCAGCCTAATTGTATTGTTGCATAGAATTATTTGAATTAGTTTGTACAACAGCCCAGACAGTGTCATAGGCTGCTTTCAGATCTATGGGCGGAGTTGATGTTTTTTGCTCTTTCTGGTAGGCTGCGTCTGTACAAGTTGTCAGGGGAAGCACTTGGTCAGTGCAGCTTCTGTAATACTGGAATCCTGCTTGTTCATCTGGGATTGATTCCAGTATTTTTGGACTCAGTCTGTTGTAAAGGAGTCTCTCAAGCACTGAGCTGTGCGATTGGTCTATAGCTCTTTGGCTGGTCACTTGGTTTTCCGGACTTAAGCATTGTGATAATCGTTAGAGTTCTTCATTTTCTGTGGTATGTTCTCCATTGCCACAATGTTTGTATGAAACTCTGCAAGCCATTTTTTGGCATACTTCCCACACTGAAGAAGAAATTCTGGATGTATTCCATTCAATCCAGGGCCTTTCCTGCCGTGACATTCTTCAGTGCATCTCTAATTCTGTTAACTGTAAACTTGGAAGAATACTGATCCAAAGATGTGCTGTTCATCTGAAGGGCACTCTTAAGGCAGGGTGTATATGAGCCGGGACAACCAGGAGATCCGGGAAAAACCTGGGAATTTTTTCATCCGGGAGAAAACCAGGAAAAACCCAGGAATTGTTTAGAATTCCGGGAATTTTTCATTCTTTTAGTTTTCAGTTACATTTTTGTGACTTTGACTGGTAAGAACCAATACTCTAACAAAGGATATTACTGCATCCCGCTACTGCAAAATAATACTGCGGTAACACAACACGAAGGAGAGAAAAGAAAAACGAAAATAAATCTTAAGTTGCAATGAAATGCGCCGTATACAACAATAAAACAGTGCTCATACAAGTGTCTGCCAACAGCAAAGTGTGTCAAAGGCTTTAGGAAGACTGCAATGCTTTATAACAACAAATTGTGTCTGATGAATATGATGTGACAACTGTTTAAATTAGATTTGTTTGAGCTGTTGCGGGCAGGCTCTTGAGCATGCGCAGTTGAGTCGCGCATGAGAAATACCTTCTCCTACATCTGTTTACAGAAGTGTGGCTGGGCACCACTACTTAACATTGCCCCCATTCAGAAATATAGTAAATCTGCGGCTGTTGCACAGAGCAGCCTGAGTTGAGGTGGGGAGTCTCCACATGATCTGTGTTTACATTCAGTAATTTTGTTGTTTCCTCTTCGTTTATTGCTCTCACGTTAAATGATAATAAAAGGGATTTTTGTTGCAGGGAGCTATCAAATGAATTAAAATACGCTTGCATAATTACAGAAGGCTAAAATACATTATTAGTTTCAGACAGTCAAACATTAATTGCCTTACAGAACAATGATTTGGCTTAAAATTAATATTGTCTGCTGAGGCTGTCAATTTATTTGAAATGAAGTGTTTAATTTCACACTATTGGCTTGTTTCAACTTTCGCTACATTTCAAGTGCACGTATGGCATTATGCCATAATAAAGACCCAAACATGAGATAATACAGTACCGGTACTCCAAGAAAATTTACATATGAATGTGCATTTTAAGCCGAATTATGCGTTTTAGTATGGTTCACGAAATTCTGATGATCTTGAAGTATCGTCTGATGTCTTGTTTCTTTTATAACTTTTGATGAACTCCGGAAGTATCACTGTCTGACTGTTGTGACTGAACTTCTCAAACACATGGGATTTGAACTTTACTTCTCGTCATTGGGGACGAAACATTGTGTTTAGAGTGTGGCCCACAAAAAAAACATTAAAACTGCGAACACCTCAGGATCGCCAAAACCTAAAAAAGTAAGAATGAGCAAGTCAGAAGTCATTTTCGACACTAAAGGTCTGGTTCACAGAGAGTTCGTTCCTTGAGACCAAATCGTGAGTGCTACGTACTATATTAATGTACTGGAAAAACTGCAAAAAAGAGTAACCTGAGTGAGAAAGGAGATGAACAATATCTTGGAGCTCTACCTTCACAACACTCTAAACCACACGTCTGTGTGTCTGTGAGTGCCTGGCGGAGCACAAGTTGACAACAGTTCTGCAGCCCCCCCCCCCCCCCCCCCCCCTCCTCCCCAGTTGGGATGTGTCTCCAACTGTCTTCTTTCTCTTCCCAAGGATCAAAACTGGACTGAAAGTAATCCGTTTCAGGTCGGTTGAAGCTTTTCAAGTCACTGTGACAGGGCCCCTTGATGAGGTCCCCGGTGAAGCCTTCCAGGACACACATTGTGCATGACAGAGCCACTGGAAGTGTGTAGATGCCCAAGTAAATTACTTTGAAGAATCTCGAACTTTTCTAATGATTAAAAAAATTGGACAACTTTTTGGACACATCTCCTGTTGTAGTCATAGGCCATTACGTTTCTGCATTTGCCGAGGCGTACAATTTTACATATCTGAACCTTCAAAGTAAGTTGCCAGTCTTTGCACCACTTTGAAATCTTATCAAGAAATGGCTAAATACTTGTTCAATTTTTTTTCAGGTGGTTATTAATTGTAGTTAACTGTATCATCATATCATCTGCAGAAAGTCTGACATATTGACGTACAAGATGAACAGGAGGATCCAAATGCTCCTCTCTGGGGCACACACAAAGCCACTTCTACATCTGTCAGCGACTCTCCATTTGAGATAACATGCTGCTTCCTGTTTACCAAGAAATCCTCAACCCATTCTCAAACTTCATTTGTTGTCCGGTATTATCAGAGTTTCCTTTATAAGTTTTGGTGTGGTGCATGATCAGATGCTTTTGAAAGTCAAGAAATACTGCAGCCACCAGATTTCTTTGATGCATGTCTTTCAGGATGTCATATGAGAAAACTTAAGAGTTAAATTTTGTATGACCCATGTTTATGAATCCATTATGGTTGGTATGGAGGAGCTCATTCTGTTGGAGGTACCTGATTACATTCAGAATGTGTTCCAAGATTATACAGCGTGTGTGTGTGTGTGTGTGTGTGTGTGTGTGTGTGTGTGTGTGTGAGTGTGTGTGTGTGAGTGAGTGAATAATATCTGACAGGGGCTTTGTGGATCACTTCAATTCAGCATTTTCTACAATTTTTTAAATGGTCACTGTGGTTTGATAACTGATTCTTGTACAGTAGGCCCTAATTATGGAAAGCTCATGTCCACTTTGCTGCATCTTCACTTGTTCTCTTTAGGACTCCTCTGCACATCAAGTTAACAATTTGAAGAAGAATTGTATGTAGCTTGAAGCACACAGGAAGGCTTGTAATTTCATTATGATATGATGGAATTTATTTTCAGCTAAGCATTTTTTTCACATGCTTTGACTATAATGATGATTTGCCATGTGGTTAAGATACTGAACACACTTTCAGCAGGACAGCAGTTCAGGTTCCTGCCCAGCAATCCAGTTTTAGGCTTTCTGTGGTGTCCTTAAATCATTTCACACAAATAAAAGTATAGTTTCTTTGAAAGAGAGACAACTTTTTTTTTGTGTGTCCTTCACCAATCTGAGTTTTTGATATGTCTCTAATAAACTTCTTATCACTGAACACTAAACCCTTATCTTCATTCCTTCCTTTCTTCAAAGAGATGAATTAATTTTTAAGTGCTAATGATTCTGAGGTAAACAGAGTATATGTATAACATGATTCGACTGAATCAAACAGAATGTTAGAGAAAGTACACATTGATTAACGAAGAAAGAACATAATTAGTCTGAGGGAAACTATCAGTCATAAGAAAGAAATTGCAGTTACTATTTGAAACTTCTGGTTACACATTTTGATACTTATTTCTTCAGCTGCTCATAAGTTTTCTGTAAATACACATTAGAGATGGAGGAGCATCTAAATTAACAGAAGTCAGTATATGAATTGCCAGAAAAAAGAATCAGATACCCATAAGAGTTTTCCATTTCTTTTAAAATATATTGTAGGAGCAATATGTATGGAGTACATGGAACAGTTACATTTACCGAGCAATAGCTAAAGTGATTCTGAAGTACCAGGGATGGCCCATGCTGTATCATCCATATTAGTGTGTAGTGTAGCCTCCATGGGTGTCAGTGCAGGCACTAAATCTGGCAAGCAGTTGATCGTAAAGGTTACATACTGTCTTGGGATGTATTATTCCACACGTGCTTGATATGTTTGCATAGGTTTGCAAGAATAGTGGTTGGATGAGTTACGTGAGTCATTTGTCGTCCCATCGTTACACAAAGATCCTCGATTGGAGACAAGTCTGTTGATCGTGCTGGCCAGGAAAGCTGCTGCACATCTTGCAGCGCATGTTGTGTTTCACGGGCTGTGGGGGGGGGGGGGGGGGGCGTTATCCTCTTGGAATAGCAGATCACCTTCCTGTTGTAAGATCAGCAGAACGACTGGCCAAACTATATTCTACCCATATTGAGCACTCTTTATGCAAACAGCATAGGTGAGAGAAAATTTTAGCATCTCACATCCCAGATCATATGGCCTGGGGTGGACTAGTGTGTCTTAGATGAATGTACTGTTCTCTACAGCACTCACCAGGTCTATGTCATACACTTGAACGACTGTCACTTGCATGCAGGCACGATCTGTTTTTGTCAACGAAAACCACAGAGCACCATTCCGGCATCCAGGTGATCCTTTGATGGCAACACAGGTCATGCATACCAGTGCTGTGGTGTGTGCAGAAGATGGACTAGAAGTTTGCAGGCCTGTAGACCCATTGCTAACAACCAGTGTGCAACAATTCATGTTGACACTTCTGAGGTCTCATTTGCTCTTATTTGTGCTGTTGAAAGCTGTATGATCTGTCACTGCTGCTCTTACCATACAATAGTCTGGGCAGGCATAAGTGCCGCAAGGGCATCCAGAATTTCGTCTAAAAGTGCGGGAATGCTCAGTTGTGCTCTGTTGCCAGCATTGAAGACAACTGGTGTGGCACTTCCATCTCCAAAATGACCAACCCACCACTACCGTTTGACCCCTCTCAGATCTGCTACATTGGCTGTTTGAAACACAAGTAACTCACCATTGCAAAGTGTCTGCTTGCTCCACATGTCTACTGACATTTGACTGAACCTTGTGTCCATTGGAATTCCTGCGTAAAGGTTGGACACAGATGGTGCTCTGATAACTATGCCAGTGCAGTATCTGCTGGCAGATGATGCTGAAATCATTATCAGTATATCTGACACCACTTAGGTGGCATAATCTGTCATTGATCAAAATTGACATCATCTAATTTTTTTCAATGGTGTATTAAACATTTAAAAGATTTGATCAAAACCTAGTAAAGGATTTTGTAGGGCAATGATTTTGAATCCCATTATTCACTATTCTGTAATCCTCTTGTTTATTACTAAGATTTTAATTTCTTCTTGATATGTTAGTGTGGTATCTTCATTACTTTGTTTCTTTTATTTGCAGGTTCCTAGAACATTAGAAATAGGATTCATACCTGGAAAGTTCGCAAAAGGCCAGTACCCAGGGCTTTTTCTTTTTACGGGTCCTGCTCGCATGATGCGGCCCGTGATCAATTTGTCAACAAACACATTGGAATTGATTGGTACACTGGAGCAAGTTTATCTTGATATATGTGTCAGACCTGAGGAAGCATATCCCGGGGTAAGTTGAGTTTGCCATCCTGCTTTTAAGAGTAGTGAAACTGTATAACATCAAAAGTAAGCTAATGCTTTGCAGATTTGCTGCTATGCGACAAAGATTTTGTTTTCCTGTGCTGGCTTTTTACAGTATTTCTAATTTACTCTTCTTTGTGATCTGTATGTTTTAAAGTATTAAAACTGTGTTGTGATGTGCTGTATTGAGTGAACAGGTTCTAAAGACCGGTTTAAGACGTATTGGTATTAGCTGCTACTGGAGACAAAATTCTTGGTGGCATGACCTCGCTACTTCAAGTAATCAATGCTTTTGTGAATAGACCTTTTAAGGCTCACCTGCAACAACTTAACGTGAGTGGCTTCTTCAAGGAGTCTTATGAGAGTACAGAATTTTGCATAATTAAATTTGGGAATTTTCCCTTTTAACTCAGAAATGCAAATTTTTCTGTACCCTCATAAAATATAAATGAGTAATCGTGTCATTTATTAATTCTATAATAGTGTGGAAGTCCACATTTTGGATGTGGTATTATGTATTAGTACATATATGATTGAGTTGAAGTATTAGTCTGTCTGAGATATTCCTTGGGTAGCCACGCGGCAGAAGTCTTTATATCACAACAGTTACATCAAGACGCTTATAACACAATGTGGATGCTGAATGGGGCTCTGGAGAAGGCAGTGTCAAACTTCATGAACAATGTCTATCAAAAAGTTTTTGAAGAATATCTGCAATTCAGTTCAGTTGTATTGAGACCCCTCACTGAGTGCATGTTGTATAAATTCACACAATAAATGTACACTTCTTACTGAATCTAGTGGACATTTATTGGAAACCTGTCATGGGGTGATCCTGGAAATAGATACGAATCTGGATTGAATTGAAACTCAAAATACAGGAAGAAAGTGATTGCGAAGAATTTTGTTACAGGAATTTAATATGTGATTCCATCAAGAATTGATACAAGAATTAGTATTCTTTTATGTCTGGATTTCAATCCTGTCACAGATGTAATAAGACTGAAGAGTATTTTATTAATTGTAGAAGATAGTTAAAGAGTGAAAACACCATCATTACATATGTAAGTGCTTTCGGACAGCAAACAAGAATAGACAACTCCATGGAATAAAAGAAACTGAAGACTTTGTGATAAAACCTAATGAAAAGTGCAACTGAATATTGGTCTTTACATTGCATCCGAAATGATTTAAGAGGCTTTATTGATATTAATACTGAAAAATTGTGATTACATAGTGTTTTTAGGTGTATGTAATATTTACCTCCTGTACTAATCAACAATAATTGGAATTGATACAAATGTTTGTTTACAGCATTAAGAAGTTATTAAGTGCCACATAATTTAACTGAAAATAATTTTTCAGTATTTATTACAGTCTACAAAGCAGAAATAGTACTGAATTTTCTTGATGACAGAATTCAACAACTTGTCTGGGATATAAACAAGAAGAATATGATA